>NC_052329.1:16072259-16121910 GCF_016432855.1 Salvelinus namaycush
CACACACACACACACACACACACACACACACACACACACACACACACACACACACACACACACACACACACACAGGCAGATATTTTCCTGGTGGAACAGTCGGGATCCCATGCTGGGGGGTTTGGAAGGAGGGGGTCACAGGGATCTGTCTGTAGCCCAGTGTGTGTGTGTGTGGGGGGGGGGGGGTAGATGACAGGCCTCAGGGTGCTGTCACTCACTCCTGCTGCTATTGATGTAACATGTCCCCAAGAGGGTACATCATGCTACGACACACACACACACACCATCTGCAGCTGTTTTTCTCAGAGGACTGACACTGTGACAGTCTCTTTCCCACTGTTCTGTCTTTCTCTACACATCTCCATCTCTCCTCTCCCCCCTCTCTCAATTGAAATTCAAGGGGCTTTATTGGCATGGGAAACATACAGTACCAGTCAAAAGTTTGGACACACCTACTCATTTCAGGGTTTTTCTTTATTTTGACTATTTTCTACATTGTATCAGTTGTGTTGTGACAGTTGTGTTGTGACAAGGTAAGGGGGTATACAGAAGATCGCCCTATTTGGTAAAAGTTTAAGTCCATATTATGGCAAGAACAGCTCATATAAGCAAAGAGAAACGACAGTCCATCATTACTTTAAGACATGAAGGTCCAATCAATGCGGAACATTTCAAGAACTTTGAAAGTTTCTTCAAGTGAAGTCGCAAAAACCATCAAGCGCTATGATGAAACTGGCTCTCATGAGGACCGCCACAGGAAAGGAAGACCCAGAGTTAGATCTGCTGCAAAGGATAAGTTCATTAGAGTTAACAGACTCAGAAATTTCAGCCCAAATAAATGCTTCACAGAGTTCTAGTAACAGACACATCTCAACATAAACTGTTCATAGGAGACTGCGTGAATCAGGCCTTCATTGTCGAATTGCTGCCACGAAACCACTACTAAAGGTCCCCAATAAGAAGAGACTTGCTTGGGCCAAGAAACACAAGCAATGGACATCAGACAGGTGGAAATCTGTCCTTTGGTCAGATTAGTCCAGATTTTGGATTTTTGGTTCCAAGCGCCGTGTCTTTGTGAGATGCCGAGTAGGTGAATAGATGATCTCCGCATGTGTAGTTCCCACCGTGAAGCATGGAGGAGGAGGTGTGACGGTGTGGGGCTGGTGACACTGTCACTGATTTATTTAGAATTCAAGGCACACTTAAACAGCATGGCTACCACACCATTCTGCAGTGATATACCATCCCATCTGGTTTGCACTTAGTGGGACTATCATACATTTTTCAAACAGAACAATGGCCCAACACAACTCCAGGCTGTGTAAGGGCTATTTGGCCAAGAAGGAGAGTGATGGAGTGCTGCATGAGATGACTTGGCCTCCACAATCATCTCTCCCCCTTTTGCTCTCTCCCCCTTTCGCTCTCGCGCTCTCTCCCCCTTTCGCTCTTGCACTCTCCCACTTTCACTCTCTCTCTCTCCCACTTTCACTCTCGCGCTCTCTCCCCCTTTCGCTCTCTCTCCCCCTTTCGCTCTCTCTCCCCCTTTCGCTCTCTCTCCCCCTTTCGCTCTCTCTCCCACTTTCGCTCTCGCGCTCTCTCCCACTTTCGCTCTCGCGCTCTCTCCCCATTTCGCTCTCTCTCTCTCTCTTCTTCTTTCGCTCTCTCTCTCTCCCCCTTTCGCTCTCGCTCCCCTTTCTCTATCTCTCTCTCTCTCACTTTCGCTCTCTCTCTCTCTCCCACTTTCGCTCTTGCGCTCTCTCCCCCTTTTGCTCTCACTTTCGCTCTCGATCTATCTCCCCTTTCGCTCTCTCTCTCTCTCCCCTTCTCTCTCTCCCGCTCTCTCTCACTTCTTTCTCTCCCCTGTCTCTCCTCCCATTCCATCCCCCTTCTCTCTCTCTCCCCCCTTCTCTCTCGCTCTCCCCCTACTATCTCACTCTCCTCCTACTCTCTCGCTCTCCCCCTACTCTCTCACTCTCCTCCTACTCTCTCGCTCTCCTCCTACTCTCTTGCTCTCCCCCTACTCTCTCACTCTCCTCCTACTCTCTCGCTCTCCCCCCTTGTCTCTCGCTCTCCTACTCTCTCACTCTCCTCCTACTCTCTCGCTCTCCCCCTACTCCCTCTTTCTTTCCTCCTACTCCCTCTTTCTCTCCCGCCCTCCCTCTTCTCAGTGCTCAGGGGGGTCAGTATGTTATTTAATTGGTTCCAAAAACACACACACACACACACAGGCACACACAATTTTTCCCTGCAACAGGTATGATGTCAGTAGGAGCGTTGCATGGCGCCACACGTCACCATGGATACTAGCTGGCGCCAGCCCTCCATCTCCCCGTCTCTCTGTGGTCATCCATCCATCCCTCCCTCAGTCCCCCCTCTTCTTCCCATCCCTTGCTGCATTTCTTTATCTGTCCTCTTTTTGTCTCCTTCTCTGGTTCATCTCCTCTGGGTGGTGTGGTGAAAGGCATTCTGGGATAGACTGGCTACTGAAGAGGCTGATGGGGCCTGGCAGGAGATGGACAAATGGGTTGTCATGGGAACAAACAGATGACATGGCTATGCTGCTGTCACTTGTGGCACCGCCTGCATCACATAGCATTGCCATGCCAACCCCAGATGAACTACGGATGTTTTCTCTCCCATCTCATCAGCCAGAACACAACCTGCCTTTTCCCCTGCCTTTTCCCTGCATTTATTCCACTCTTTCTCTCTTTATTCTCTCACTCTATCTACTCTCTCCTGTTTTCCACTTGGACAACATAATAGTCTTGTGTCCCCTCTGTGATATAGAAATTCAGAGGCAACCAGGTTTTTGGCTAAAATGTCCTGGTACTGGGTAAAGTTAATGATGCCATTGACCTTAACAAGGGCCCCAGGACCAGTGGAAGCAAAACAGGCCCATAACATCAAAGATCCACCACCATATTTTACAGTAGGTATAGGGTTTGTCATGGAATTATTGTAATCAAAAGGAGAGACTTTTAGATTTCTTGAAAACAGTAACACTTTATTATTTAATTGCTGCATTAATGGAGCTGGTTGGTAATCACCCCTGGAGGTGATCACTGAGAACTCAACGAGCGGATTTGAGCCACAGCATTTTATAGCAAAGTCCATCCTCCTGGATGTTCATGACAAACAACAGATGTATGAAATGGGTCACAAGGTTACTAATAATTCACAGCAAACAGTATCTGCTGTAAATACTGTCCTCATTGTGTAGAGACCAGGGTCTGGCCCCCCAACTCTATACTGGAGCCATCTCCCCCTGGTACCCCAGTACAGAAACATTAACTCATGCTATGGAATGCGGTATCACCCAAAGACATCATAAATCTTCTGTCAGTGTTAAATCTCCCAGAGGCCCACTTTCAGTTCACACAGACACAATAGAGTTATAAGAACCCTTTATTCTGTTGCATAAAACAACCATTTGATACAATAACAACATTATAAAATAATCTTGTAATTTTTGTTCTGATATTCCCCCTTTTTGAGAGTCCTCTCAACTTAAAAACCTTAATTCACATGTAGAAAATGCATACATTCTTCATAAACCAAGAAGCATAAAAGCAATAACTAATTGCATGTGTTCCTGCACGTGACCAGCTGCTATAGTACTGGCTCAGCCTCCCAAGAAACTTAGCACTGTCTCCCATTTCATCCTCCAACACTTATTCTAAGCATTCTACCAATTTGTCTGGGGAGGTCATGATACACAGTCACCTGCACGAACCCATGAAGAAAAACAAAAGATGCATACAGTTTATATGATTCAAGTGTAACGGTTGTCGTTGGTGGAAGGAGAAGAGGACCAAAGTGCAGCGTGGTACGTATTCATAATCATTTAATAAAGAATGAATACTAAACAAAAACAACAAACCGACAAACGAACAGTTCTGTAAGGTGCAAATAAAAACACTACACAGAAAATAACTACCCACAACCCATAGTGGGAAAACAGGCTACCTAAGTATGATTCTCAATCAGAGACAACGATTGACACCTGCCTCTGATTGAGAACCATACTAGGCCAAACACATAGAAATATAACGACTAGAACAAAACATAGAAAAACAACATAGAATGCCCACCCCAACTCACGCCCTGACCAACTAAAATAAAGACATAAAAAAGGAACTAAGGTCAGAACGTGACATCAAGGCTATATCTTCATAGACAGTGAAAATCAAATATGTAATGCATAATGCAGTGCCTGCAACAATGGAGTTGATCAAAATAAGCTTTATTTATCTATCACACTCCAATGGATCAGCATGGTGGAAATAATTATTTCCATCCCAGAAACTAAAATTAGCATATATTAATGGACAAATCCAGGTAGTGACTCCTGGTTTAAGTAAAATGTATTCTGTTGGTGCCTAATGAACATGACCCAAGACAAGCATTATGATTCCACTATTTATAAGGCAATGTCTATAGATCAAATAGATTAGATCAGTTTCACTCTCCAGATCAGAGTTCACCCTCACCATTCACCAGGGCATGGTGAGAATAGTGTCAACATCTTTAGTTCACAACAACAATCAAAACAATCAATCCATAATACAGTAATTGCTTCACTCGTATAGTTATTAACATACTAAACTCAAAAAATCATTCCGTTTCCAAATCATAATCAAAACCCAATTAATTATCCAACCCACATTTACAATGGCTTTGCTCAGTGATTTAAATTGGTCCTATCGCTCAAAGTCAAAAACCCTCAATTTAACACACATCAACATTGGCAGAATGTACATTTTATATTAACATACAGTATAATTATCCTATAATTCTAGTATTAACTTTCTTATCATGATTATAAATACAGATCATTATCCTAATGCATTCTTAATCTAAATTACAATAATTTTATGTAGTGTGTAGACCTCTATAATCAACCTGATACCCCAAAATAAACCATTTTAGACAAGTCTAAATCAATTTTGGGCACAGTTGACCAACCCCCCTTCGGGCACCTCTACCACCCATTATGTCTTGTCCATTTGTCAACCAGTATACCAGCAACATAAGAGAAGTTTGGAACAGATCTCTCCCCATGCACACTCCACGTGGACTCCTGTCACACTCCTGAGAGTGAACAAGCTTAGATTGGATGCTGCACACCGGTTGCCGGCTCGGACTCAGATCTCTCGGTAGAAGTGGTGCGGACAGGGCCATATTGAACGCCTTTTCCTCTTTTCTTCAGCCAGATAGAGGGGGTTTTGAGGTACACACACTGTTCGGTCCAATTATCTCTTCCATGCATTAAGACACCGACTGATCTCACCTTTCATGATAACCTCAAGAGAGGACAGATCAGAACAACAGTTTATATCAGGTACCAAGGTAAGACCCGAGTGCAGACTGTGTGAAGTAACAATGTTTATTGTAACAACAAGGGCAGGAAAACAACAGCTCAAGGTAGGCAGGGGTCGATATTGCAGAGTAGTGGACAAGGTACAGGACGGCAGGCAGGGTCAGGTCAGGCAGAGGTCAGGCGGGCGGGTACAGGGTCAGGACATGCAAGGGTCAAAAACCAGGAGGACGAGAAAAGAGAAACTGGAAAAAGCAGGACCTGAGGCACAAAACACTGGTAGGCTTGAACAAACAAGACGAACTGGCAACAGACAGACAGAAAACACAGGTATAAATACCCAGGGGATAGTGGGGAAGATGGGCGACACCTGGAGGGGGGTGGAGACAAGCACAAAGACAGGTGAAACAGATCAGGCCGTGACAGTTTAGTTCAGTTGATTTTTGATTCAGGAAATCCAGACAAGCATTGACTATATGATAAATTATTACTTTTAACAATTATTCTTAATACCAATGTCTAAACATATGTCAAAGAGAGTAACAACCCATTCTATTGAGAAAAAAAATTCCAATTGGCTTATATCAAATCAAATTGTATTTGTTACGCACACATGGTTAGCAGACGTTAATGAGAGTGTAGCGAAATGCTTGTGCTTCTAGTTCCGACAGTGCAGTAATATCTAACAAGTGATCTAGAAATTCCCTAACAACTACCTACCTAATACACACAAATCTAAAGGGGTGAATGAGAATATGTACATGTAAGTATATGGATGAGCGATGGCTGAGCGGCATAGACAAGGTGCAATAGATGGTATAAATACAGTATATACATGTGATATGAGTAATGTAAGATATGTAAACATTATTAAAGTGCCATTATTTAGAGTGGCATTGTATAAAGTGACTAGTGATCCATTTATTAAAGTGGCCAGTGATTGGGTCTCAATGTAGGCAGAGCCCCTCTGAGTTAGTGATTGCTGTTTAGTAGTCTGATGGCCTTGAGATGGAAGCTGTTTTTCAGTCTCTCGGTCCCAGCTTTGATGCACCTGTACTGACCTCGCCTTCTGGGTGGTAGCAGTGTGAATAGGCAGTTGCTCGGGTGGTTGATGTACTTGATGATCTTTATGGCCTTCCTGTAACATCGGGTGCTGTAGGTGTCATGGAGAGCAGGTAGTTTGCCCCCGGTGATGCGTTGTGCAGACCGCACCACCCTCTGGAGAGCCTTGTGGTTGAGGGTGTTGCAGTTGCCGTACCAGGCTGTGATACAGCCCGACAGGATGCTCTCGATTGTGCATCTGTAAAAGTTTGTCAGGGTTTTGGGTGACAAGCCAAATTTCTTCAGCCTCCTGAGGTTGAAGAGGCGCTGTTGCGCCTTCTTCACCACATTGTCTGTGTGGGTGGACCATTTCAGTTTGTCTGTGATTTGTAAGCCGAGGAACTTAAAACTTTCCACCTTCTCCACTGCTGTCCCTTCGATGTGGATAGGAGGGTGCTCCCTCTGCTGATTCCTGAAGTCCACGATCATCTCCTTTGTTTTGTTGACATTGAGTGAGAGGTTGTTTTCCTGACACCACACTCCGAGTGCCCTCACCTCCTCCCTGTAGGCTGTCTTGTCGTTGTTGGTAATCAAGCCCACTAATGTTGTGTCGTCTGCAAACTTGATGATTGAGTTGAAAGGCGTACATGGCCACGCAGTCGTGGGTGAACAGGGAGTACAGGAACGGGCTGAGCACGCACCCTTGTGGGGCCCCAGTGTTGAGGGTCAGCGAAGTGGAGATGTTGTTTCCTACCTTCACCACCTGGAGCGGCCTGTCAGAAAGTCCAGGACCTAATTGTAGTCCTTGTTAGCGGGCCGCGGCGGTGGCACTGTATTATCCTCAAAGCGGGCAAAGAAGGTGTTTAGTTTGTCTGGAAGCGTGACGTCGATGTCCGTGATGTGGCTGGATTTCTTTTTGCAGTCCGTAATTTCCTATAGACCCTGCCACATACATCTCATGTCTGAGCCGTTGAATTGCGTCTCCACTTTGTCCCTGTTCTTGCATTTCGCTTGTTTGATTGCCTTACGGAGGGAATAACCACACTGTTTATATTCAGACATATTCCCAGACCTCTTTCCATGGTTAAATGCGGTGGATCGCGCTTTCAGTTTTGCGTGAATGCCGCCATCCTCCGCCATATTCTCCCCATCACACTGTCAACTTCATTGCAGAGCCACAGGATCAGGACGTATAACCCATCAGCAGTAATCCCAACAATCCAGTAGACCTAACCGGTTGAGATTTGTATCAAAACAGAACAGAACAAACAACACAAATAACACAACAATAAACTCCTTCACATATCACTCAAGGCGTGTAAACTTCAACCCAAAACCTCAGAGGACTATTGCCTCCCCCATTTTGACACATTTCTCCCAATGTGAGTAATGTGTAAAAAAACACTACTGGTTAAAAATAAAACAAAATAATTTCAAATAACATAATCGAATTATAATCACTACCCTTAATAACTCCATAAAGAAAAATAATTGTACCCATATACGGTCATAGTAAAATAGACTTAAGACAGCCTACCTTTAGTCAAAGGCAACGCCTTCTCCTTCTTCACATTGGTCCAAATCATAAATATGGCTAAGAACTATAAACGTCATCATAATTATCAATATTACAAATGACCTTCAAATCAGTATTACAAATGACCTTAAATTCATTATCCAAATGGCTTTCCAATGAGGGTGATCAAACCACACTGGAAAGTCAGGACAGAGGTCAGAGGTCATACAAACCCTTCAAAGAAGTGTTTCTTACTATATTAGACTAATTAATGAAAAACAATCAAACATTTCATACATTTCGTATCTCAGGTTTCCAGTAAGTTTCCAGTACATGTCTTATCAAAAGTATTCAAATGTGTTCAATTAAAACTCAGAAAATAAAAACTTCAGAAAATGTGTGTGTGTGCCACTTTAAGTTACCTTGGCACGAAGACAAATGGAAAACTCACTAAACCCAAATGAAATGGAACACTCACAATAAATCAAACATAGTATTTTAAAAACACCAACAAATAGTCAAAACAAGTGTGTTGTGTGTGGGTATTTGCAAACCTTAAGGTAAAAACAAACAAAAATGGCCAGGCCTTATTTAATTTGGTAGTTTACGGTCTCAATCTCATTCACTGCTCCCCCCAAAACCATAGTCTCGGGAAACATTCCAAAGAGAGATAATGAAACCCCCATTCTCCCGGGGAAAAAACACAAAACATTTTGTTAGCGTTCACTATACTAATATCATAATCAGCAACCCAAAGGTTTATGATAATGATACGTCCACTGTACTCCCTTATCATGAATCGTTTGTTTTAATGTATCCCAACTTTTGTTCATTTGCGCGTAATTTAGCATGCACTTCCCTCAGACACTGCAACATGTATCTCTCCACCGAGTCTAACAATTCACTCCCATATTATATTATATGACCTGTCTCTCTTTTCCATAACCATGTAAAATGATCCTGGTATCGTTACTAGACCAATGTCCAACAACATACAGTGGGGAGAAGAAGTATTTGATACACTGCCGATTTTGCAGGTTTTCCTACTTACAAAGCATGTAGAGGTCAGTAATTTTTTATCATAGGTACACTTCAACTGTGAGAGACGGAATCCAAAAATCCAGAAAATCACATTGTATGATTTTTAAGTAATTAATTTGCATTTGCAACCGCTGAATTGCAGGGCGCCAAATTCAAAAATATTACTAAAAATATTTATAATCATGCAATCACAAGTGAAATATGCCAAAACACAGCTTAGTTTATTGTTAATCCACCTATCGTGTCAGATTTTGAAAATATGCTTTACAGAGAAAGCAATCCAAGCTTTTGTGAGTGTATCAATCAATGCTACAACAGCTATCCCCAAATTAGCATGGTCATGAAAGTCAGAAAAGCAATAAAATTAATCGCTTACCTTTGATAATCTTTGGATGTTTGCACTCACGAGACTCCCAGTTACACAATAAATGTTATTTTTGTTCGATAAATATTACTTTTATAACAAAAAAACGCCATTTGGGTTGCGCGTTATGTTGAGAAAACTACAGCCTCGTTCTGGTGCTGAAAGGCAGAAGAAAATTCCCAAACGTATCAGATACAAAAATATTACTAAAAATATTTATAATCATGCAATCACAAGTTAAATATACCAAAACACAGCTTAGCTTGTTGTTAATCCACCTATCGTGTCAGATTTTGAAAATATACTTTGCAAAGAAAGCAATCTAAGCTTTTGTGAGTGTATCAATCAATGCTAGAACAGTTAGCCTTATATTAGCTTGGTTAGCTTGGTCACGAAAGTCAGAAAAGCAATCTAATTAATCGCTTACCTTTGATAATCTTCGGATGTTTGCATTCACGAGACTCCCAGTTACACAACAAATGTTCTTTTTGTTCGATAAATATTACTTTTAACAAAAAAACGCCATTTGGGTTGCGCGTTATGTTGAGAAAACTACAGCCTCGTTCTGTTCGACGAAAATTCCAAAAAGTATCCGTAATGGTCGTAGAAACATGTCAAATGTTTTTTATAATCAATCCTCAGGTTGTTTTTAAAAAACATAATCGATAATATTTCAACCGGAACGTAACCTATTCAATAAGAGAGAAAAGGAAAATTGAGAGCTCCCCTCTCGCGCGCAGGCACTATTCAGAGGACACCTGACTACTTTTGAAAAATCTTGTTCATTTTTCAAAATAAAAGCCTGAAACTATGTCTAAAGCCTGGTCACAGCCTGAGGAAGCCATTGGAAAAGGAATCTGGTTGATACCCCTTTAAATGGAAGAAAGACTGGCCAGGAAACACAGTTTTTTTTTTTTTTAAATATCACTTCCGGGTTATATTTTCTCAGGTTTTCGCCTGCAGAATGTTTTGTTATACTCACAGACAATATTTTGACAGTTTTGGAAACTTTGGAGTGTTTTCTATCCTAATCTGTAAATTATATGCATATTCTACGATCTGGACCTGAGAAATAGTCTGTTTACCTTGGGAACGTTATTTAAAAATAATAAAAAAATCTGACCCCTAGCGTCAAGAAGTTAACGGGATCGACTTGACAACAGCCAGTGAAAGTGCAGGGCGCCAAATTCAAACAACAGAAATCTCATAATTAAAATTCCTCAAACATACAAGTATTTTACACCATTTTAAAGATAAACTTGTTGTAAATCCAGCCACAGTGTCCGATTTCAAAAAGGCTTTACGACGAAAGCCAAACGATTATGTTAGGTCAGTACCTAGTCACAGAAAAACACAGCCCTTTTTCCAGCCAAAGAGAGGAGTCACAAAAAGCAGAAATAGAGATAAAATTAATCACTAACCTTTGATGATCTTCATCAGATGACACTCATAGGACTTCATGTTACACAATACATGTATGTTTTGTTCGATAAAGTTCATATTTCTATAAAAAAATCTTAGTTTACATTGGCGCGTTATGTTCAGTAATGTTTTGCCTCCAAAACATCCGGTGATTTTGCAGAGAGCCACATCAATTTACAGAAATACTCATAATAAACATTGATAAAAGATACAAGTATTACACATGGAACTTTAGATAAACTTCTCCTTAATGCAACCGCTGTGTCAGATTTCCAAAACCCTTTACGGAAAAAGCACACCATGCTATAATCTGAGTACAGCGCTCAGAGCCCAAACAAGCCATACAGATATCCGCCATGTTGTGGCGTCAACAGAAGCCAGAAATAGTATTATAAATATTCACTTACCTGTGATGATCTTCATTAGAATGCACTCCCATGAATCCCAGTTCCACAATAAATGTTTGTTTTGTTCGAAAACGTCCATCATTTATGTCCAAATACCTCCTTTTTGTTCGCGCGTTTAGGGGTTCCCCATAGGCATTTGGATTGGAACCGGTGCTATGGTCAGATGAAAATGGAGCTCTTTGGCTGTGCACACTAGTGGTGGGTTTGGCGTCTGATAAAAAGAGTACTTGTTCAATAATATTTCTCGTAGCAATTGTATTAGTATAAAATAATATAATTTCCCAATTTTGTTTTGCATACAATATAGCTCAGCATTTGTATTATTTCTTTTAGACAGTATTTTTTTGCTAATCTTTATCAAGGGTGCCAATAATTTTGGACCTGACTGTATGTGCGTGGTGAGAGAGCACCAATATTTTGCTCTGCTTTGATAGAATTCTCAGCTCTGCTAAACCATCGTCTCTCACCATCATGATGTCATCACCAACGACGATAGACGATACTATCATAATATCGCCCAACTCTAGTGTGTGTGTGTGTGTGTGTGTGTGTGTGTGTGTGTGTGTGTGTGTGTGTGTGTGTGTGTGTGTGTGTGTGCGTGTGCGTGCGTGCGTGCGTGCGTGCGTGCGTGCGTGCGTGCGTGCGTGCGTGCGTGCGTGTGGAGACAGGTAATTTCTAGTGTCTTAGGTGTAGTGTTTCTACTGAAGGCTGACAGGAAAATATTCACCCTGGCCTTATGTAACACGGACTCTTCAATATTCATGTTGAACACACACACACACACCTTTGAACACCAACACTATAGCTCCACACAAACACATGCTGTAGTCAGTGGTGGAAAAAGTACCCAACTGTCATACTTGAGTAAAAGTAAAGATACCTTAATAGAAAATGACTCAAGTAAAAGTAAAAGTCACCCAGTACAATTCTACTTGAGTAAAAGTCTAAAAGTATTTGGTTTAAAATGTACTTAAGTATCAAAAGTAAAAGTATAAATCATTTAAAATTCCTTATATTAAGCAAACCAGATGGCAACATTGTCTCTTAACTTTGAGTTGTTAATGCCAATACTTAGTTAGTCATGCTCTTAAGACACCATGGTGTTTTGTCGATTTTTAAAATTCATACTATACTAAATTCATACTATACACACAAAAACACACAAACACACTTTCATGTGAAACACAAAGGTGTGTCCGGTCAGTCTGTCGGATGCCATGCTGACGCACTGTGGCGGTGTGTGTACGTCATTCACATTCACCTGCTGGCCAAGTCAGGAACACACACACACAGGTAACCAAGGGGATTGGGCCTGTGAATGAGGTGATCAATATTTGATTTAGGGCCACTGGATCAGAGGTGTCTGCTGTGATATTCACCTGCTGTAGTAGCACAGTGTCCTATTGCCATACACTCACTGGCTGTGCAACTTAGCCACTCGAAAAGTGAACTGAGACTAAATGTTCACCACTATAGCTATAGACTGGTGGGTTGCTTAGCAACGAAAACAATGTGTGCAACAACCGTGAAGCAAAACAGACGGGGTTGGTTTTACAATCAAAGGGTTGATGACAACATGTAAACTATATTTCCTCTTCAAATCTTTATTGAAAACATAAATATATTTGTAAAATGAGCGCTTTCTTTCTCTCCCTCCCTCCCTCCTTTCCCTCCCTTCTTTCTTTCTTTCCATCCCTCCCTCCTTTCTTTCCCTCCCTCCTTTCTTTCCCTCCTTCCTTTCTTTCCCTCCTTCCTTTCCCTCCCTTCTTTCTTTCTTTCTTTCTTTCTTTCTTTCCCTCCCTTCTTTCTTTCTTTCCCTCGCTTCTTTCTTTCTTTCCCTCCTTTCTTTCTTTCTATCCCTCCCTCCTTACTTCCCCTCCCTCCTTCCTTTCTTTCTTTCTTTCTTTCCCTCCCTCCTTAATTTCTTTCCCTCCCTCCTTTATTTCTTTCCCTCCCTCCCTCCCTCCCTCCTTTCTTTCCCTCCCTCATTTATTTTCTCTCCCTCCCTTCCTTTCCCCTTTCCCTCCTTTCTTTCTTTCTTTCCCTCGTTCCTTTCCCTCCTTTCTTTCTTTCTTTCTTTCTTTCTTTCTTTCTTTCTTTCTTTCTTTCTTTCTTTCTTTCTTTCTTTCTTTCTTTCTTTCTTTCTTTCTTTGTCTCCTTCAAATCAAATTTATTTATATAGCCCTTCTTACATCAGCTGATATCTCAAAGTGCTGTACAGAAACCCAGCCTAAACCCCCAAACAGCAAGCAATGCAGGTGTAGAAGCACGGTGGCTAGGAAAAACTCCCTAGAAAGGCCGAAACCTAGGAAGAAACCTAGAGAGGAACCAGGCTATGAGGGGTGGCCAGTCCTCTTCTGGCTGTGCCGGGTGGAGATTATAACAGAACATGGCCAAGATATTCAAATGTTCATAAATGACCAGCATGGTCAAATAATAATAATCACAGTAGTTGTCGAGGGTGCAGCAAGTCAGCACCTCAGAAGTAAATGTCAGTTGGCTTTTCATAGCCGATCATTAAGAGTATCTCTACCGGTCCTGCAGTCTCTAGAGAGTTGAAAACAGCAGGTCTGGGACAGGTAGCATGTCCGGTGAACAGGTCAGGGTTCCATAGCCGCAGGCAGAACAGTTGAAACTGGAGCAGCAGCACAGCCAGGTGGACTGGGGACAGCAAGGAGACATCAGGCCAGGTAGTCCTGAGGCATGGTTCTAGGGCTCAGGTCCTCCAAGAGAGAGAAAGAAAGAGAGAGAGAGAGAATTAGAGAGAGCATACTTAAATTCACACAGGACACCGGATAAGACAGGAGAAGTACTCCAGCAATAACAAACTGACCCTTGCCCCCCGACACATAAACTACTGCAGCATAAATACTGGAGGCTGAGACAGGAGGGGTCAGGAGACACTGTGGCCCCATCCGATGATACCCCCGGACAGGGCCAAACAGGAAGGATATAACCCCACCCACTTTGCCAAAGCACAACCCCCACACCACTAGAGGGATATCCTCAACCACCAACTTACCATCCTGAGACAAGGCCGAGTATAGCCCACAAAGATCTCCGCCATGGCACAACCCAAGGGGGGGGCACCGTCCCTCCTTTCTTTCTTTCCCTCCCTCCCTCCTTTCTTTCTTTCCCTCCTTCCTTTCTTTCTTTCCCTCCTTCATTTATTTCCAGCCCTCCTTTCTTTCCCTTCCTCCCTCCCTCCTTCCTTTCCTCTTCCCTCCCACCTTTCCCTTCCTCCTTCCTTTCCCTCCTTTCTTTCTTTCCCTCTCTCCTTCCTTTCCCCCCTCCTTTATTTTTTCCCTCCCTCCCTCCCTCCTTTTTTTCTTTCTTTCCCTCCCTCCCCCCCTCCTTTTTCTCTTTCCCTCCCTCCTTTCTTTCCCTCCCTCCTTTCTTTCTTTCTTTTCTCCTTTCTTTCTCTCTCTCCTTTCTTTCCCTACCTCCCTTCTTTCTTTCCCTACCTCCCTCCTTTCTTCCCTCTCTCCCTCCTTTCTTTCTCCCCTCCCTCATTTCTTTCCCTCCCTCCCTCCTTTCTTGCCCTCCCTTCTTTCTTTCTTTCCCTCCTTTCTTTCTTTTCCTCCCTTCTTTCTTTTCTTTCCCTCCCTTCTTTTTTCCCTATTTCCTTTCCCTCCCTCCTTTCTTTATTTTTTCCCTCCCTCCCTCCCTCCCTCCCTCCCTCCCTCCCTCCCTCCCTCCCTCCCTCCCTCCCTCCCTCCCTCCCTCCCTCCCTCCTTTCTTTCTTGCCCTCCTTCCTTTCCCTTCCCCCTTTCTTTCCCTCCCTCCCTCCTGTCTTTATTTTCCTACCTCCTTTATTTTCCTCCCTTCTTTCTGTCCCTCATCTCTCTCTACTAGTCTCTATTTAATCTCACCCCCTTACTCTCTTCAACTCTCCTGTCTTCACCCCACTGTTCTTCTCTGCTTTCCTTCCTGTCCCTGATACATCACTTCTCCCTCCCTCTCTCCTTATCAGCTGAATATATTCTGTCTAGTTCTTTCTGCAGAAGAGGAGAGAGGGAGTAGAGGAGAGCAACATGTTTGCTGACGGGAGGGTTGTTGATGCATTATTCTGTTTGTTCCTTCTCTCTCTGTCTCTTCCTCCATCCTTCACTCTGAGCCCCTGTTCCTGAGTTATTGCACTCTAACCACCAATGAGCTGAGAGCTTCACACACTGACTGGCCAAGCCACACACACACACACACTTTCTCTCTGTCTTTTCTCCTCATCTTAAACTTTCTGCTTTCCCACTGTAAAGATTGCTCCCACTCCTCCAACTCTCTGCCTGTCCTTTCCTCTCTATTATAAAGTGTGCTCAGTTTTGACATTACCTGTACACTAATATTATATAGTAGATGTACTGTGTGAATTGATTGAGCTAGTGTCCTGTAATGAGGTGTTTGTGTATGTGCACCCCATTATACAGGACATACGGAATACTGAGTCCTGTGCTAAAGTTTTAAAAAACCTGTGTGTGTGCATGCATGCATTATACTGTCCAGTGATTAGATGATTGGAGTGTTTTTGTTTGATTCATTTGTCATTATTATTGCTCTAAAACATGTGTCTATCCCTCTCTCCATCCCTCGCCTACACACACACACCTCTGTATGACTCATCCTGTGTGAGGGTGCTAGCGTGTGTGTGCTAGCATGTGTTTCTGTCCCCACTTGTAGCATACAACCCTTAGTGTGTTTATGAGTTTGTGCTTTGCAGTGTTTTAATTGGGCACTCTCATTGTGAATAGCTTCTAGAGTGTAGTTCTACTCTGCCATTACACAATATTGAACTCCCTCCCTCCCTCCCTCTCTTGCAGTATCGCTGATTTGCTTTCTCTCTTCTCCTTCTTTCTCTCTACCTCTCCCTCTCTTGCGGTATTTCTCTCTCAATTCCTCTCTCTACCTCTTTCTATCACTCACTCCCTTCCTCTTTGTTCTCTCTTGCCATATTGCACCTTTGTCTCCCCTCTCTTCTGATCCTCTCTCTTCTCTCCCTCTTTCTTTGTTTACATTTTAGTCATTTAGCAGATGCTCTTATCAAGAGCGACATACAGTTAGTGCATTCATCTTAAGATGGTTAGGTGGGACAACCACATATCACCGTCATAGTAAGTAAATGTTTTCTCAGTAAAGTAGCTATCAGCAGTCAGAGCTAGAAAAGGAGAAAAGAGTCAAGTGTGAGTGTTAGTTTGGGGGGGGCTGTGGGATTCTTTGAGATACTCTTTGAAGAGGCAGAGTTTCAGATATTTTGGGGAGATAGGCAGGGATTCTGCTGTCCTAGCTTCAAGGAGAAGCTGGTTCCACCATTGGGGTGCCAGGACAGAGAAGCGCTTGGACTGGGCTCTGCACTGGCTGCTCAACAGTTTTAGAATTAATTTAAAGATTGCTCTATTGGTTTTTAAATCAATCGACTATTGAGTACCCCAATACATGTCAGACATGCTTTTAAGTGATGTACCCAATATGTCCCTCAGGTCCTCTGGCACTGGCCTTTTAACTATCCTGAAGCCTAGGACCAAGAGGCATGGAGAGGCAGCCTTTAGTTATTATGCCCCCAGCCTCTGGAATAGCCTGCCAGAGAACCTGAGGGGGGCGAAACTGTGGACATATTTAAACGTTTTTATTTTCATTGTTTTTAATACTGAACAAAAATATAAACGTAACATGTAAAGTCTGGTCCCATGTTTCATGAGCTGAAATAAAAGACACCAGAAATGTTCCATACGTACAAAAAGCTTATTTCTCTCATATTTTGTGCACAAATTAGTTTTGGTTATCACTGTTAGTGAGCATTTCTCCATTGCCAAGATAATCCATCCACCTGACTGGTCTGGTACATCAAGAAGCTGATTAAACAGCATGGTCATTACACAGATGCACCTTGTGCTGGGGACAATAAAAGGCCACTCTAAAATGTGCAGTTTTGTCACACAACACAATGCCATAGATGTCTCAAGTTTTGAGGGAGTGTGCAATTGGCGTGATGACTGCAGGAATGTCCACCAGAGCTGAATTGAATGTTAATTTATTTTAGAGAATTTGGCTGTACGTCCAACCGGCCTCACAACCGCAAACCACGCGAGCCCAGGAACTCCAATTCCAGCTTCTTCACCTGCTGGATCATCTGAGACCAGCCACCCTGACAGCTGATTAGACTGGGGGTTTGCACAACCGAAGAATTTCTGCACAGAAATCGTCTCAGGATAGCTCATCTGCATGCTCGTCGTCCTCACCAGGGTCTTGACCTGACCGCAGTTTGGCGTCGTAACCAACTTCAGTAGGAAAATGCTCACATTTGATGGCCACTGGCATGCTGGAGAAGTGTGCTCTTCATGGATGAATCCCGGTTTCAACTGTACTGTACCGGGCAGATGGCAGACAGCGTGTATGGTGTCGTGTGGGCGAGCGGTTTGCTGATGTCAACGTTGTGAACGGAGTGCCCCATGGTGGCGGTGGGGTTATGGTATGGGCATAAGCTATGGACAATGAACACAATTGCATTTTATCGATTTGAATGCACAGAGATACCGTGTGGAGATCCTGAGGCCCATTGTCGTGCCATTCATCCACCGCCATCACCTCATGTTTCAGCATGATCATTCACGGCCCCATGTCGAAAAGATCTGTACACAATTCCTGGAAGCCAAAATAACTTCTGTTTGACTTAACAGAAAAAAAGTATCTAACGTTAGCTAGTGTTTCATCCCCCCTCGACTGAAGTTCTGTCTGAATTGAATTAACTAGCTAGCTAGTAGCTACCACAGCCAGTTGCTCTAGCTATCTGTCAGGTAGCAGTGTCTAACAGCTGTTGTGTGTATGGAAATATTTTGTAGTCTTTGTTTTGTCCCGTTTCAATAGAAGTAATTTAATTTGGCTCGTTTTCACCAGTTGACGTACCATTAGAACTAGCTCAAGTTGGCTAACGTGAGATATTTTTGTGTCCCAATCCCAGTCAGTATAACAATGTAACGTTATTGATCGGTCAGTTTCCCTAGCTAATTTCCAACTTTTCACACTGACACGGTATAAACAGCTCTACAGGCTTCACTGCCATGGTGCACAATCAGAACACAACGTTATGCTCATCATGTCTTAGCAGGATAAGATGGTGACAGGTGTCCCAGCAGGGTCAGACAACCAGGGAAGACCAGTCTACAGAGCTCAGGTAAATGAGTGAATGGATATATAGTTCCATCTTGAGTTGATGGGTAGATCTACAGTAGCAACAGGACAGCAGATTAAATCTACAGTCTGGGATCTGGGAATAATGGTCACTTCAGTTATTGAACCATAGATTCTATTCTTGGATAATATAATGTATAAATGTACACCAAGCTAATTCTTCTCATGCCTCATCTGAACAGGATCAGATGGTGACAGAGGTCTCATCAGTGTCAGGCAACCAGGCCAGTCTGTGACTGCACTGAGGTGAACCTTTTTGCAGATGCAACACTTTATTCTTTCTGTGCAGCAAACACTGGACAAGCCAGAAGCTTCAAATGACATTTTTTAAGGTAGTCTGACAACCGTCCAAAGTTTATTTCCAAACTTTATAAAGGGTTAATAGGCCTTTCCTAATGACACAAAACATGTAAAACAAAAATGTGAGGAAGTCCTGGGAGACTGATGATGATGGTGAATGGAAACAGATGTGTTTGAATGCTCCGTCATGTTCATATAATCTCAGACATAAATGACTGCAGTTTAAGACCATCCATAGAATGTACTATATGCCAGTGAAACCGAATATCATTCCCTCATAAATGTTATTATTCTGCTGGAGGTGTAACTCCCAAATCGGGACATATTTCAATGTGTTATGTTCTTGAGAAGGCTGGCTGAATTCTAGCAGAGAAGAAACTGTGTATTCTAGCATTTTTTGTGGTTAAGAAATGTATTGCCATTAATTGGAAGGTTGGTTATCCTCCCACAATGTCACAATGGATGGCAGAAATGTTAAGTTGTGTGTCACTAGATTTGATTTATTGCAAGATTGAGGGTATACTGCTCCAAAGTTGCACCCCTGTGGCCTAATTCATTTATTTTAATTGACTGATTGATTTCCTTATAAACTCAGCAAAAAAATAAACCCTTTTTCAGGACACTGTCTTTCAAAGATAATTCGTAAAATTCAAAATAACTTCACAGATCTTCATTGTAAAGGGTTTAAACACTATGCTTGTTCAATGAACCATAAACAATTAATGAACATGCACCTGTGGAACGGTCATTAAGACACTAACAGCTTATAGATGGTAGGCAATTAAGGTCACAGTTATGAAAACTTAGGACACGAAAGAGGCCTTTATACTGACACTGAAAAACACCAAAAGAAAGATGATCAGTGTCCCTGCTCATCTGCGTGAACACTCCTTAGGCATGCTGCAAGGAAGCATGAGGACTGCAGATGTGGCCAGGGCAATAAATTGCAATGTCCGTACTGTGAGACGCCTAAGACAGAGCTACAGGGAGACAGGATGGACAGCTGATCATCCTCACAGTGGCAGACCACGTGTAACAATACCTGCACAGGATCGCTACATCCGAACATCACACCTGCGGGACAGGTACAGGATGGCAACAACAACTGCCCGAGTTACACCAGGAACGCACAATCCCTCCATCAGTGCTCAGACTATTTGCAATAGGCTGAGAGAGGCTGGACTGAGGGCTTGTATGCCTGTTGTAAGGCAGGTCCTCACCAGACATCACCGGCAACAATGTCGCCTATGGGCACAAACCCACCGTCGCTGGACCAGACAGGACTGGCAAAAAGTGCTCTTCACTGACGAGTCTCGGTTTTGTCTCACCAGGGGTGATGGTCGGATTCGCCTTTATCATCGAAGGAATGAGCGTTACACTGAGGCCTGTACTCTGGAGCGGGATCAATTTGGAGGTGGAGGGTCCGTCATGGTCTGAGGCGGTGTGTCACAACATCATCGGACTGAGCATGTTGTCATTGCAGGCAATCTCTGGGGACCAGAGGTGGCAGAACGGAATACTCGGATTGGGTGTAGGGTTTGAGCAGAGCCTGAAGGTAGAGAGGGGCTTGCTGCTCCGTAGGCAAGTGCCATGGTCTTGTAGTGGATGCGCGCTCCGACTGGAAGCCAGTGGAGTGTGCGGAGGAGCGGGGTGACATGGGAGAATTTGGGAAGGTTGAACACCAGGCAGGCTGCAGCATTCTGTTTATTTGATTTCTTTGCCTCTGTTTCTCCTAACTTAGAGTGTAGCTCTACACTGCCTAGTCAGCCATTACGCGATATTGAACTACCTACCTCCCTCTCTCTTGCAGTATCTCTGATTTGCTTTCCCTCTCTTTTTCTCCCTCTCATCCTTTGTCTCTTCCTCTCTGGCTGTTTCTCCCTCAATTTCTCTCTACCTCTTTCTCTCACTCTTTTTTCTCTTGCTGTATTGCTCCTTTGTCTCCTCTCTGCTTATCCTCCTCTCTCTCTCTCTCTCTCTCTCTCTCTCTCTCTCTCTCTCTCTCTCTCTCTCTCTCTCTCTCTCTCTCTCTTACAGTATTGCTTCCTAGCCTCCTCTCTCTACTCTTCCTCTCTCTTTTGTTAACTCAGTGTCACTTGTCTTTGATTTCTTTGCCTCTGTTTCTCCTTGACCACTGACTCTCCTCTTAGGTCCCAGTCATCATGAAATAGCCGTGGTGGATTTAAACAAAGACAGATACAGGTAACTGCCAAAATAAAGGAAACACCGACATAAGCGTCTTAATAGGGCGTTGGGCCACCACGAGCCAGAACGGCTTCAATGCACCTCGGCATATATTCTACAATTGACTGGAATTCTATTGGAGGGATGAGACACCATTCTTCCATGAGAAATTACATAATTTGGTGTTTTGTTACTGGTGGTGGAAAACGCTGTCTCAAGCGCCACTCCAGAAACTCCCATAAATGTTCAATTGGGTTGAGATCTGGTGACTGAGAGGGCCATGGCATATAGTTTACACAATTATCATGCTCATTTAACCATTCAGTGACCACTTGTGCCCTGGATGTTTATTGCTTAACTAACTCAGGAACCATACCTGTGTGGAAGCACCTGCTTTCAATATACTTTGTATTCCTCATTTACTCAAGTGTTTCCTTTATTTTGGAAGTTACCTGTATGTAGGGCCAGGGGTTCTTCCTGGTCACGTCATGGAAACACTCCAGAACCTAGTAATATGCTGAATGTTATTTAAACTGTGCATTGTTTTGACATATAGTACCAGTCAGAAGTTTGGACACACCTACTCATTCAATGATTTTTCTTTATTTTTACTATTTTCTACATTGTAGAATAATAGTGAAGACATCAAAACTATAATCATAACACATATAGAATCAAAAAAGGGTTAAGCAAATCAAAATATATTTTAGATTCTTCAAAGTAGCCACCCTTTGCCTTGATGAAAGCTTTGCACACTCTTGGCATTCTCTCAACCAGCTTCATGCGGAATGCTTTTCCAAAAGTCTTGAAGGAGTTCCCACATATGCTGAGTACTTTTGGCTGCTTTTACTTTACTCTACCAACTAATTCCAAACCATCTCAATTGGGTTGAGGTCGGGTGATTGTGGCCAGGTCATCTGATGCAGAACTCCATCACTCTCCTTCTTGGTCAAATAGCCCTTACACAGCCTGGAGGTGTGTTGGGTCATTGTTCTGTTGCAAAACGAAGTATCGTCCCACTAAGTGCAAACCAGATGGGATGGCGTATCGCTGCAGAATGGTGTGGTAGCCATGCTGGTTAAGTTATTTATTCTAAATAAATCATTGACAGTGTCACCAGCAAAGCACCCCCACACCACACCTGCAGAGATCATCCGTTCACCTACTCTGTGTCTCACACAGCGGTTGGAACCAAAAATCTTACATTTGGACTCATTAGACTAAAGGACAGATTTCCATGTCCATTGCTCGTGTTTCTTGGCCCAAGCATAGGCATAGGCAAGATGCAGTAGATGGTATAGAGTACAGTATATACATATGAGATGAGTAATGTAGGGTATGTAAACATAAAAGTGGCATAGATTAAAGTGGCTAGTGATACATGTATTACATAAAGATGTTAGGATGCAGTAGAAGATATAGAGTACAGTATATACATATACATATGAGATGAGTAATGTAGGGTATGTAAACATTATATTAAGTGGCATTGTTTAAAATGGCTATTGATACATTTTTACATAAATTTCCATCAATTTCCATTATTAAAGTGGCTGGAGTAGATGGTATCGAGTACAGTATATACATATGAGATGAGTAATGTAGGGTATGTAAACATATAAGTGTGTAACGGCAGCCTTCCTCCTCTTCACGAGAAGTGGAGGTGTAGCAGGGATCGGACCAACACGCAGCGTAGCCAGTGCTCAACATGTTTAATAAAGAGAATAACGTGAACACTTACAAACTATACAAAATAACAAACGTGGCAAAACCGATACAGTCCTATCTGGTGCAGAGAAACACAAAGACAGGAAACAACCACCCACAAATCCCAACACAAAACAGGCTACCTTAATATGGTTCCCAATCAGAGACAATGACAAACACCTGCCTCTGATTGAGAACCACATCAGGCCAATTGACAATCCCCACATAGAAACACAAAACATAGAATGCCCACCCAGCTCACGTCCTGACCAACACAAAACAAGGAAAAACACACAAGAACTATGGTCAGAACGTGACAAAGTGGCATAGTTTAAAGTGGCTAGTGATACATGTATTACATATAGATGGCAAGATGCAGTAGATGATATAGAGTACAGTATATACATATACATTATATTAAGTGGCATTGTTTAAAGTGGCTAGTGATACATTTTTGATCAATTTCCATTATTAAAGTGAGCTGGAGTTGAGTCAGTATGTTGGCAGCAGCCACTCAATGTCAGTGGTGGCTGTTTAACAGTCTGATGGCCTTGAGATAGAAGCTGTTTTTCAGTCTCTCAGTCCCTGCTTTGATGCACCTGTACTGACCTCGCCTTCTGGATGATAGCGGGGTGAACAGGCAGTGGCTCGGGTGGTTGTTGTCCTTGATGATCTTTATGGCCTTCCTGTGACATCGGGTGGTGTAGGTGTCCTGGAGGGCAGGTAGTTTGCCCCCAGTGATGCGTTGTGCAACTAAGCTAAAGTAATGATGGACTGTCGTTTCGCTTTGCTTATTTAAGCTGTTCTTGACATAATTTGTACTATGTCTTTTACCAAATAGGGCTATGTTCTGTATACCACCCCTACCTTGTCACAACACAACTGATTGGCTCAAACGCATTAAGAAGGAAAGAAATTCCCAAATTAACTTTTAACAGGTCAAACCTGTTGTTTGAAATGCATTGCAGTTGACTACCTCATGAAGCTGGTTGAGAGAATGCCAAGAGTGTGCAAAGCTGTCATCAAGGCAAAGGGTGTCTACTTTGAAGAATCTCAAATATAAATATAATTTGATTTGTTTAACACTTTTTTGATTATGACATGATTCCATATGTGTTATATCATAGTTTTGATGTCTTCACTATTAGTAAATAGTAAAAATGAAGAAAAACCCTTGAATGAGTAGGTGTCCAAACTTTTGACTGGTACTGTATGTACTGCACTGTGAGATATATGTCATTCCCGCACACACACACCCATGGACACACAAACTCTTTCTCTCTCACACACACATACGTTCCCTAACTGTGTTGTGTGGTTTGTCCCCAGGGTCAGGGTATCCCTACACTCAGGCTCCACCCCGGGACTTTCTGTCTGGTAAACCCAAACAACCGTTATGATTATCATCACATCCTAACGTATTAAAACATTATTAAACAATAATAAGATATACTGAACTGTATTAAATGCATTGAAGCCACCTTATTAATAACGCCATCAATTAAACAACAACACCATCTGTCTGTCTCAGTGTGAAGGCTTCATATTGTGTCTTCTGATGCTGTGTGTGTGTGTGTGTGTGTGTGTGTGTGTGTGTGTGTGTGTGTGTGTGTGTGTGTGTGTGTGTGTGTGTGTGTGTGTGTGTGTGTGTGTGTGTGTGTGTGTGTGTGTGTCTGTGTGTCTGTGTGTCTGTGTGTGTGTGTCTGTGTGTGTGTACATGTTTTACTATACTTGTGAGTACCAGAAGTCCTCACAAGAATAGCAAACCAACTAAAATTTAGATAAGTGAGGACAATGTGTCAGTAACAGGTTGAACTAGGACTGGCACAATTACTGTATAACCATGTAAGCAATGGTTATGGATGAAGACCGTCATAAGGATTAAATAACTGTCATAATAACTGTCATAAATAACTGTCGAACTTTGTTGCCTCTTGCTGAAACAAGGGTAAGTGCTATCTGGGATTCTTGGGACGTCCCTACAGTGCCCTAAACCATAACCCTTACCTAACCCTAAGCTTAACCCTTACCTTAAATCTACCATTTTTCTGTAAATAGAAATTTGATCTGCAAAGTTATTTTCTATTTTGTGCGACTCGAGCCATTTCCTTTATCCAGCTGTTCTGTTCTGTGTAACCTGCTGCTACAGGTAACTACCACAATAAAGAAAACTTGGTGTCTTAATAGGGCGTTGGGCCAACACGAGTCGCCAGAACATGTCTTGGCATAGTCTACAAGTGTCTGGAACTTCCTGTGTGGAAGCATCTGCTTTCAATATACTTTGTATCCCTCATTTACTCAAATGTTTCCTTTATTTTGGCAGTTACCTGTGGAATGGACAGAGGTATCGCTCAAGTTGCAACAAAATGTAATATAACGTTGCAGATAAAGTTCGGAATGACAATTTCATGTGTACAACATCTAAAGATCTGCATAATTTCTAAAAGGACGTATTTGGGTGTTTTTCAGAGCCCCGCAAACTGATGTTCTAATGAGGGTTTTAGCATGAAATGTCAATGGCATTTATACACATTTTAAACACTTTTATTTATTTTACTGTCTTTTGTAAAAATTTTGGGGCCAAACGACATGTTGTGAAAAAGACAATAGTTGGAAGAGTTGCAGTGTTAATTGATAATAATGCCATTGTTAATTATACTGAACAAAAATATAAACGCAACATGCAATAATTTCAATGATTTTACTGAGTTACAGTTCATATAAGGAAATCAGTCAATTGAAATAAATTCATTAGGCCCTAATCTATGGATTTCACAAGACTGGGCAGGGGCGCAGCCATGGATAGGCCTGGCACTCGAGTGGGTGGGCAAATGCCCTCCCAGGCCCACCCTGGCAGGGGAGCCAGGCCAATCGGAATTTGTTTTCCCCACAAAAGGGCTTTATTACAGACAGAAATACTCCTCAGTTTCATCAGCTGTCCGGGTGGCTGGTCTCAGATGATCCCGCAGGTGAAGAAGCTGGATGTGGAGGTCCTTGGCTGGCATGGTTACACATGGTCTGCGGTTGTGAGGCTGGTTGGACGTTCTGCCAAATTTTCTGAAACAACATTGGAGGTGGCTTATGGTAGAGACAATGACATTAAATTCTCTGGCTACAGCTCTGGTGGACATTCCTGCAGTCAGCATGCCAATTGCACACTCCCTCAAAACTTGAGAAATCTGTTGCATTTTGTTGTGTGACAATACTGCACATTTTAGAGTGGCCTTTTATTGTCCCCAACACAAGTTGCACCTGTGTAATGATCATGCTGTTTAATCATCTTCTTGGTATGCCACACCTGCCAGGTGGTTGGATTATCTTGGCGAAGGAAAAATGCTCACTAACAGGGATGTAAACAAATTTGTGAACCAAATTTGAGAGGAGCTTTTTGTGCGAATGGAACATTTCTGGGATCTTTTATTTCACCTCATGAAACATGGGACCAGACTTTACATGTTACGTTTATATTGTTGTTCAGTATAGATGCTTTTTTTCATTAATTTGTCTATTTTTTCTTTAACCATATGGTCTATCCACTAGAAACTCAAGGAGAATATGGACCCAGATATACAATATGTACACTAAAAATGAAGTTATTAAAGTATAAATTACAAAAGTTACCATAGATTCCAATAACTTTGGTAAATAAATGACTGGTAAATTTGCAACCTTAGCTATAACCCATCCCCTCATCATGCCCCAGCTACATACAGCTTATAGAGTAGTGGGTTTCTCAAGAGGGAGTAACTTTGTTCTGGTGAAAATGGAAAATTACTACTATCCTTCTTTCTCTCTAAACACACACACACTAGCTACGCTGCCTGAAGTCATGCATTAATCAATGGTGTGTGTACTTGAGTGAGGGGAAAACTACAGCTCTTTTCTGCCCAGGGTTATTATTGTAGACTAATAAATAGAAATAAATGTAGCATGGGTCTGGTCTGGAGAGAGACGGATGGCTTTGATTAAGCAGTGAGAACTGCAGTGTGACAGAGTGATCAATATACAGGCCAGTTCACCCTGCTTTAAGAACACTGGAATGATCCATGATCACACACTACACGCACACACACCCTTATTAATGCCTTAATTAACAGGCCCTGTCTGCCTGCTGTGTGTGTGTGTGTGTGGGTGTGCGTGTGCGTGTGCGTGTGCGTGTGCGTGTGCTGCTCCTCTATTTGGTCCTGAGGCAACTGTTACAGACCAGAGGTGGGTGTTTTAATGGGTGTACAGTGCATTCGGAAAGTTTTCAGACCCCTTGACTTTCCACATTTTGTTATGTTACAGCCTTATTCTAAAATGGATTAAATAGTTAGCCAATCTACACACAATACTCCATAATGACAAAGCAAAAACAAGTTTATACATTTTTGCAAATGTATAAAATAAAATAAACTATCGCATTTACATAAGTATTCAGACCCTTCAATCAGTACTTTGTTGAAGCACCTTTTGCAGCGATTACAGCCTTAAGTCTTCTTGGGTATGACGCCACAAGCTTGGCACACCTGTATTTGGGGAGTTCCTCACATTCTTCTCTGCAGATCCTCTCAAGCTCTGTCAGGTTGGATGGGGAGCATCGCTGCACAGCCATTTTCAGGTCTCTCCAGAGATGTTCGATCGGATTCAAGTACGAGCTCTGGCTGGGCCACTCAAGGACATTTAGAGACTTGTCCGAAAGCCACTCCTGCGTTATCTTGGCTGTGCTTAGAGTCGTTGTCCTGTTGGAAGGTGAACCTTTGCTCGAGTCTGAGGTCCTGAGCGCTCTGGAGCAGGTTTTCATCAAGGATCTCTCTGTACTTTGCTCCGTTCATCTTACCCTCTCCTGACTTGTCTCACAGTCCCTGCCGCTGAAGAACATCACCACAGCATGATGCTGCCACCACCATGCTTCACCGTAGGGATGGTGCCAGGTTTCCTCCAGACGTGACGCTTGGCATTCAGGCCAAAGAGTTCAATCTTGGTTTCATGAGACCAGACAATCTTGTTTCTCATGGTCTGAGAGTCTTTAGGTGGCCTTTGGCCAACTCCAAGCGGGCTGTCATGTGCCTTTTACTGAGGAGTGGCTTCCGTCTGGCCACTCTACCATAAAGGCCTGATTGGTGGAGTGCTGCAGAGATGGTTGTCCATCTGGAAGGTTCTCCCATCTCCACAGAGGAACTCTGGAGCTCTGTCAGAATGACCATCAGGGTTCTTGGTCACATCCCTGACCAAGGCCCTTCTCCCCTGATTGCTCAGTTTGGCCGGGCGGCCAGCTCTTGAAAGAGTCTTGGTGGTTCCAAACTTCTTTCATTTAATAATGAAGGCTCCTTGCTGATGACTCCTTGCTGCCCCAGTCCACCTGACCATGCTGCTAATCCAGTTTCAACTGTTCTGCCTACGGCTATGGAACCCTGACCTGTTCACCGGACGTGCTACCTATCCCAGACCTGCTGTTTTCAACTCTCTAGAGACAGCAGGAGCGGTACAGATACTCTGAATGATCGGTTATGAAAAGCCAACTGACATTTACTCCTGAGGTGCTGACCTGTTGCACCCTCGACAACCATTGTGATTATTATTATTTGACCCTGCTGGTCATCTATGAACATTTGAACATCTTGGCCATGTTCTGTTATAATCTCCACCCGGCACAGCCAGAAGAGGACTGGCCACCCCTCAGAGCCTGGTTCCTCTCTAGGTTTCTTCCTAGGTTCTGGCCTTTCTAGGGGGGTTTTCCTAGCCACCGTGCTTCTACACCTGCATTGCTTGCTGTTTGGGGTTTTAGCCTGGGTTTCTGTACAGCACTCAGCTGATGTAAGAAGGGCTTTATAAAGACATTTGATATGATTTTGATTTGATGGAGGCCACTGTGTTCTTGGGGACCTTCAATGTTGCAGAAATGTTTTGGTACCCTTCCCCAGATCTGTGCCTCAACACAATCCTGTCTCGGAGCTCTACTGACAATTCCTTCGACCTCTTGGCTTGGTTTTTGCTCTGACATGCATTGTCAACTGTGGGACCTTATATAGACAGGTGTGTGCCTTTCCAAATCATGTCCAATCAATTGAATTTACCACAGGTGTACTCCAAGTTGTAGAAACATCTCAAGGATGATCAATGGAAACAGGATGCACCTGAGCTTAATTTCACGTCTCATAGCAAAATGTCTGAGTACTTACAGTATAAAATAAGGTATTTCTGTTTTACATTTGCAAACTTTCTAAAAACCTGTTTTCACTTTGTCAGTATGGGTTATTGTGTGTAGATTGATGAGGAACAATTTGTATTTAATCAATTTTAGAATAAAGCTGTAACATAACAAAATGTGGAAAAGGGGAAGGGGTCTGAATACGTTCCGAATTCACTGTAAGCCCGTAGAAATTAGAATGAATAGATTGGGTGTCCCATTCAAATCAATGATGCCATAATGGGTGGATTGGCAGCCATTGCAAGTGTACCCATGGGAGCAAAGCAGGAAGTAAAAGCAGGAAGTGTACCCATCAATCTGTGCTGTGATTTGTTGAATCAACTCAAATTACATTACAAAATGTACAACACAGCAAATTTAAGGCATGTTTTGTTATTTATTTTAAACAAACAATCTACAACGAAGTTGACTCTTTTACAATGGGGGTCAAGGGGAAAGAATGTTTGTTTCCCCCAATTTGTGGGCGTGGTCGACGGGAAATCCTTCTTATGACGTGAATATCGACTCTGAGTATTGTATGAGCCACATCAGTTAACATCATTTTAGCAAACATTCTACCATGGAAATTATTGCTTCACGATACCAGGCACCCATTGCGAGTGTACCTATGAGTTTACCAGTCAAATTGCCAGGGTTAGAGCTTCCAAGCCCATTCTATTCATTCTTATTTCTGTGTAAACCTGAGCGCTCATAATCTATTTTATATGTATTACACGTATCTATACAACTATTGGCATTAATATGTATGTGCATAATTGAGTGTCTACATAACGTGAAATGCCTACAGTATATATTTATGCACAATATAATATATAATGTGATGAGGTGTGTGTCAGCAGAATGGTTGAAACAGTGTGAAAAGTGCGTTGTGTAGCTGCAGTGAACTGCAGAGTGGAAGAGCTGACTCTGCACCATGAGAGAGAGGGATGAATAGAGAGGGACCGGAAAAGTAAAGGTTGAGAGTTAGACGGGGGGAGTGGAATGAAGGAGAGTGGGGTCAGGAAGAGAGGGGGAGTTTGAGAATGAGAGGGAAAGAGAGCGGAAAGACCTGGGAGAGGGAAAGTGAGAGGGAGGGCTTGGGAGAGGAAAAATAAAGGGCGAAAAGAGGGGGAGCACAGAAGGGGACTAAGGGAGAGAAATTTAATGAGAGAGGAAGAATGATAAAGAGAAGGGCAGATGAACAGTAAAGGTTGAAAGAAAGAGGGGAGGGAGGGAGAGAGAAAGAGAGGGAGTGAAAGAAAGCAGCAGGTTTTTCTGCCCTTTGGTAAGCCAGGAAATTAAGCAGCAATCACAGCCTACTGCTCCCCTGTGTGTCACCATTGATTATTACCCTGGCTCTCCCATCTCTCTCTCTTTGTCTCTCCATCACTCTCTTTCTCACCACTATCACTCCATTATTTTCTCCATCACTCCACCTCTCTCTCATCACTCGCTCTATCACATCTCCAACTTTCGCTCTTCCTTTCTCTCACTCCTAACATTCTCTCTCCACCTTCCATCTCTTACACACACATTCACACTTTCCCACTTATGGTAATGCTTCCTCATTGTGATCATGAATGGCACCATCTGGCCTTCTACAGTCAGAGTTGACTGTTGTTTTAATGGGTCACCTCTGGTGAGAGGTTTTAGTTACTGTAAGGGGAAGGGACAAGGGACATGTGATAAACATCATCATTGTTCTCATTATCATCATCTTCATCATTTCGTCCTCTCCAACATCATCATTGCCCTCACTAACCATCATCATCATCATCGCCCTCACTAAACATCATTATTGCCCTCACTAACCATCATCATTGCCCTCACTAAACATCATCATTGCCCTCACTAAACATCATCATTGCCCTCACTAAACATCATCATTGCCCTCACTAAACATCATTATTGCCCTCACTAACCATCATCATCATCATTGCCCTCACTAACCATCATTATTGCCCTCACTAACCATCATAATCATGGCCCTCACTAAACATCATTATTGCCCTCACTAACCATCATCATCATCATTGCCCTCACTAACCATCATCATCATCACTGCACTGTCATCATAATCAATTTTGTGATTTAAAACAGTGGCATACTGGGTCAGAACAGTGGCATACTGGGTCAGAACAGTGGCATACTGGGTCAGAAGCTGTGTTCTAATACGTAAAAAAGTAACGTGTTTCTTTATTACATTACTCATAAAATTAATCTGATTACGTAACACGTTACTTTTTCAAATTGGGAAATATTATTACAGTTACTTTGTCAAACAACGTGTTAATTAGTTTCAGAATCATATCTCTACCGGGTGCGTGTTTCCACGAGCCAATCTTGACTTGTTTCCTCATTTAGTTCTCAAGCAAGCGGAGAAAGGCTCCTTGGAAAAATGTCATGACAGCTGCTGTCCATAGGAATGTATAAAGGGCACACCTCTGATCTTTGCATTTATCGCTTCTGCCCATATAGGACTTTCTCTTATAGTGGCAATTGTGCCCGCTATACATCTCTATGGGTCCGGGTACATGCGGTCTACTACATGCGGTCTACCGGGTACATGCGGTCTACTACATGCGGTCTACCGGGTACATGCGGTCTACGGCTGGCTTCCAGGTTAAGTGGGCGGGTGTTAAGAAGCGCGGTTTGGCGGGTCATGTTTCAGATGACGCATGACACTCGACCTTCACCTCCCGAGCCCGTTGGGGAGTTGCAGCGATGAGACAAGATCGAAATTGGGGTGAAAAACTGTAAAATACAAAAACATAAATAAGAAGAAGAAAGTTATGATAGCTAAGGATTCCGCAACGGGGTTAGGTTTTTAGGCTGGGACCACAAGTTGTGTCCCGGATTCCTACAAAAAACAAACAGTTAATGGTTAGCTATCATGCTAACAGATCAAGGTAACGCTAGCAGTGCTAGAGTCAAAACACCAGTGGTATTTGTGTCTACGTCTGGGCTCAAATGCGCTAGGTGCGAGATGATATCTACACAGGAGGAGGTACATACAGTTAAAGTCAGAAGTTTACATACACTTAGGTTGGAGTCATTAAAACTCGTTTTTCAACCACTCTACAAATGTCTTGTTATTAACAAACTATAGTTTTGGCAAGTCGGTTAGGACATCTACTTTGTGCATGACAAGTAATTTTTCCAACAATTGTTTACAGACAGATTATTTCACTTACAATTCACTGTATCACAATTCCAGTGGGTCAGAAGTTTACATACAGTAAGTTGACTGTGCCTTTAAACAGCTTGGAAAATTACAGAAAATGATGTTATGGCTTTAGAAGCTTCTGATAAATGATGTCAATTAGCCTGAGTCAATTGGAGGTGAAGCTGTGGATGTATTTCAAGGCCTACCTTTAAACTCAGTGCCTCTTTGCTTGACATCATGGGAAAATCCAAAGAAATCAGCCAAGACCTCAGAAAGAAAATTGTAGACCACAAGTCTGGTTCATTTTTGGGAGCAATTTCCAAACGCCTGAAGGTACCACGTTCATCTGTACAAACAATAGTACGCAAGTATAAACACCATGCACCACGCAGCCGTCATACCACTCAGGAAGGAGACGCGTTCTGTCTCCTAGAGATGAACGTACTTTGGTGCGAAAAGTGCAAATCAATCCCAGAACAACAGCAAAGGACCTTGTGAAGATGCTGGAGGAAACAGGTACAAAAGTATCTATATCCACAGTAAAACGAGTCCTATATCGACATAACCACTGCTCCAATACCCCCATAAAAAAGCCAGACTACGGTTTGCAACTGCACATGGGGACAAAGAGCGTACTTTTTGGAGAAATGTCCTCTGGTCTGATGAAACAAAAATAGAACTGTTTGGCCATAATGACCATTGTTATGTTTGGAGGAAAAAGGGGGAGGCTTGCAAGCCGAAGAACACCATCCCAACCGTGAAGCACGGGGGTGGCAGCATCATGTTGTGGGGGTGCTTTGCTGCAGGAGGGACTAGTGCACTTCACAAAATAGATGGCATCATGAGGAAGGAAAATTATGTGGATATATATTGAAGCAACATCTGAAGACATCAGTCAGGATGTTAAAGCTTGGTCGCAAATGGGACTTCCAAATGGACAATGACACCAAGCATACTTCGAAAATTGTGGCAAAATGGCTTAAGGTCAACAAGGTCAAGGTATTGGAATGGCCATCACAAAGCCCTGACCTCAATCCCATAGAAAATTTGTGGTCAGAACTGCAAAAGCATGTGCGAGCAAGGAGGCCTACAAACCTGACTCAGTTACACCAGCTCTGTCAGGAGGAATGGGCCAAAATTCACCCAACTTATTGTGGGAAGCTTGTGGAAGGCTACCTGAAACGTTTGACCCAAGTTAAACACTTGAAAGGAAATGCTACCAAATACTAATTGAGTGTATGTAAACTTCTGACCCACTGGGAATGTGATGAAAGAAATAAAAGCTGAAATAGATCACTACTATTATTCTGACATTTCACATTCCTAAAATAAAGTGGTGATCCTAACTGACCTAATACAGGGAATTTTTACTCGGATTAAATGTCAGGAATTGTGAAAAACTGAGTTTAAATGTATTTGGCTACGGTGTATGTAAACTTCTGACTTCAACTGTAAGGTGGAACTGATAAATGAACATAAATTCTTTGTCTGTTCCAAATGTATCATCATCAAGCAGCTTCGGGAAAAGATTCTCCAGCTATAAGCTCAGCTGTGAAAAAAACAAGATGTGCTTTCTAAGTACTTTGATGCAGCCCAGGCACACACAATGTCAGTTCTGAATGCCTCCTACAGCCAAGGGGTCGATGAGTCGGGCGGTACTGACCTGCTCCAAACCACTGGACAGACTGTAAGCTCAACTCCGTGGCCAGTGGAAGACTGGACACTGGCAAGGTGAAGGAGGTCGGGTGGGAGGCAGTCTGGTCGGCCTCCATATATCCTAGAAGACCAGATCCAGCTACTTTGCTTCGCCCCGCTGGAGGTGAGCATACCGGCCCTGTGAGTCTGCTCTGATCCTGGGAGTACACCAACAGCCAGCAGCCGTCCAGGGGCACCCACCACAGCTCAGCCAGTCGCTAACCAAAATAAACAAGGTCTTGTGCCCTCCTCCATCTCCCTGAGGATTCCGACACCATCCACTACTACATGTGCGATGAGTCAAAGCACACCTCCTCCCCCCTGCCTGAGGCAGGCCCATTCTGTTCCCCCTCTTCCTTCCCCATTGGATTCTAACACAACCAGCATCGCCGTGGGCAGCAGCTCGATGGTGAGAGATTTTGGCCTGCCTGCGGCCTATGGGACGACCATGGTCCATTGTCACCCAGGCACCAGTGTCCAAGACATCAACTCCCTCCTGCCCACAGTTCTAGCCAACTACTCTAATTTTGGCACCATTGTCACTCACTTTGGATTACATTCAAAGTTACATTCCGACATTCGCTTTCGGCAATCTGAGGAACGGACGGACTACAACATTCTCTTGAATACCCTTGTTTGCGCAGGGAAGATAACAGTCCTCTCTGGCGCCCTGCCGGGCGATAGAAGGGATTCGGGACATTTCAGCCACCTCGCTGCCCTAAACGAGTTCCTGAAGAAACTTTGCAAAGACAGGAATGTCTCCTTTTGAGTTGCTATTGAAGCAACCGACACTCTTTAAAAGAGATTGATTCACTCTAACCACAGGGGTTCCAGGATTATCTCCATCAACATAGACCCTTTTTTTCAATTTCCACCTAAAATGAAATACCCAAATCTAACTGCCAATAGCTCAGGACCTAAAGCAAGGACACTTTAAAGTGTGTGGAAATGTGAAATTAATGTAGGGGAATAACATATTAGATCTGGTAAAAGATAATACAAACAAAAAAACATGCATTTTCTATTTTTCTTTCCATCATTTTTGAAATGCAAGAGAAAGGCGAGGCAGTAATGTAGGATTCTAGGTGTAATTTAGATGTTGTCCACAAGATGGCAGCAGTGTGTGTGTGCAAAATTTCAGACTGATCCATTTAAGAATTACATCACTACACAATATTTTGTATCAAGTCTGCCAGGTGACCTTCACGAGTTTGCCCAAATGTGCCGAATTGGACAATTGATACAATTTCAAGTACATAACTATAGAGAACATACAAAAATGCTATGGTAATAAGAAAATACACACTCCCAGGATTGTCATACATGAGGGATCATTAGCTTTCTTACAGAAAAGACACTGACCTTCACACATCTAGATGGCCGGGCGGGGTGGGTGTGGAGCCAGAGACAGCAGTGGGGTCAAACTGTAGAACCCAGTTCTTACATTTGAATATAAAAATTGATTTTATCAAACAAAACTACGCTACATTTTATTTCTGGGACCCTCAGGATGACATATCAGAGAAAGATTACTGAATGTAAGTACATTATTTACCTTCAGAGGTGAACGTATCAAACCAGTTGCTGTGATAAGTGTTTTGTTGTTGTGCACTATCCTCAAACAATATAATGTTTGTTTTTTACACTGTAATAGCTACTGTAAATTAGACACTGCAGTTAGTTTAACAATAAGTTAATCTTTCTGCCCATATAAGACATGTCTATGTCCCGGAAAGTTGACCTGTTTACAACGTCATTCTAGTCACATTGAGCAACAACTGTCCCGATTTAGGGACACCGATCCTGTAGAGGTTTAAGAGACTGACGGTCAGGGTTTGGTCGTGCTCCAGTCCTCCATTTCATAATAAGCAACAGAGGACATGGAAATTGTATTATATCCCAGAGAAATAGAAGTGCAGTAAATGTAAGTAACCTAACCAATGTTCGGTTAACTATTATCTCCAAGGGTGTTGTCTACAATAATCATATGCACATATCATTTAATTCCACTTTTTGCACTGAAACTGTCTGCCTTAGGAAGAAGCCCACTGTGGGCAGCCCACTCAGTACCATAGACATGTCAGTGACATTTCCATTTGATTCAATCTCAGATCAGCACTTAAAAACAAACGAGCAACCCAGAAAATAATGAAAAATATTGTAGCCTGAGAAACAATGTTCATAAAATTGACAATTTATTAACATCAGAAAACATTAATATTCTGTCCATCTCTGAAATACACTTAGATAATTCCTTTGATGCAGTAGTAGGTACAGTTGAAGTTTACATACACCTTAGCCAATTACATTTAAACTCAGTTTTTCACAATTCCTGACATTTCATCCGAGTAATAATTCCCTGTCTTAGGTCAGTTAGGATCACCACATTATTTTAAGAATTTGAAATGTCAGAATAATAGTAGAGAAAATGATTTATTTCAGCTTTTATTTCTTTCATCACATTCCCATTCCCACATACACTAAATTAGTATTTGGTAGCATTGCCTTTAAATTGTCTAACTTGGGTCAAACGTTTCAGGTAGCCTTCCACAAGCTTCACACAATAAGTTGGGTGAATGTTGGCCCATTCCCCCTGATAGAGCTGGTGTAACTGAGTCAGGTTTGTAGGCCTCCTTGCTCACACACGCTTTTTCAGTTCTGCCCACAAATTTTCTATAGGATTGAGGTCAGGGCCTTGTGATGGCTAGGGCTTCTTGTATGGCAGGGTGAACCTCCCACTGTACCGGTCCCATAATGCAAGAGGAAGGAAGAATGGGTGTAGGGTCGGAGTTACTGGTCGGAAGGTCAAACTGGCGGGAGAGAGCATCAGATTTTACGTTTTTCTTTCCAGGGATGTAAGTAACATGAAAATGGAAGCGTGTGAAGAGCCCAGCGGGCTTGTCTGGAGTTTAACCTCTTTGCCCCTCTGATATATTCCAGATTACAATGATCTGTTAGGACGAGAAAGGGATGTTGTGCACCCTCCAACCAGTGGCGCCACTCCTCGAGGGCCAGCTTGATGGCAAGGACTTCTGTTCCCCACATCATAATTCCTCTCAGCGGAGGATAACTTCCCAGAGAAGAAGGCACAGGGATGTGATCTGGGAGGTGTTCCCACCCGCTGAGAGAGTATGGCTCCTACTCCGGAGGCATCCACCTCCAGGGTGAAAGGAAGGTTTGGATCAGGTTGGCGAAGGACAGGAGCTGAGGTGAAGAGGCATTTCAAGTTGTTGAAAGCCGTCAGGGCGGTATCAGTCCATTGAAGGGTCCGGGTCTTTTGGCTGGTAAGGGCAGTGAGGGGAGCAACAGTAGAACTGAAGTTCCGAATGAACCAGCGATAGTAGTTGGAGAACCCAATGAAACGGAGTTCCTTAACAGTGGTGGGTTTGGGCCAGTTACTGACGGCGGTGACTTGGTTCTCATCCATGCTGACCCCTCCAGGTGTCAGTACGAAACAGAGGAAGTTTAGCGAGGTTACATGGAGGTGCTCTTTTCAGTCTTCACATAAAGGTTATGGTCAAGGAGTTGTTGAAGAACCTTTTGCACATGCTGTATGTGTTCCTTCAGGGAGTGGGAGTAAATCAGGATGTCATCAATGTAGACGAAGAGAAAGCAGTTGATCATATCCTGGAAAACCTTGTTCATAAAGGATTAGAAGACGGCGGTGGCGTTACTAAGGCCGTAGGGCATGACCAGGTATTCGTAGTGCCCTCATGCGGTGATAAAGTCCGTCTTCCATTTGTCGCCTTCACGTATACAGACAAGGTTATATGCACTTCGCAGGTCGAGTTTTGAAAAAGATGTTGGCGCGGCCCACTTGTTCAATGGTCGCTGGGATCAGAGGAATACGGTTCTTGGCCATGACGTCATTCAGGGAACGGTAATCAATACATGGATGGAGTCTACCGTCCTTTTTTCCAATGAAGAAGCTGGACACAGCCAGGGAAGAAGGACGAATGAAACCATTTGAGTGTTTCATCAATGTACTTCTCCATTGCCTCATTTTCCGGGATAGATAGGGGGTAAACACAGCCCTTCGGTGGGGACACTCCAGGGAGTAAGTCAATAGCACAGTCCCCTGGGCGATGTGGTGGCAGAGTGGAGGCCTTGATTTTGCTGAAGACATTGCTGTACTGGGCGTATTCAGATGGCATGGTGGGTGGCACTGCAGAGGCAGAGTCCTCAATGATGGTGGCTCTGCAGGGTAGGCTGAGACAACTGGTGAAGCAGGTAGAAGACCAGGACAGTAGTTCACCTTGTCACCACGAGATGGCAGGGTTGTGACTACAAAGCCATGGGTGTCCGAGGATGAGTGGCTGTTTGGGGATAAGAGTTCCATAAGTTGAATGGAGTCTTCCACACCAAAACCAATCTGGAGGGTGATGGTCTGTGTCAGGTGCGTAATGAAGCCCGTGCCCAATGGCTGCCCGTCCAGGGTGTTAATCCTTAAGGGAGGGGTGACAGGTGTTAGATCAATGTCAAGCTCTTGTACTAGCTGGTGATCAATAAAATTACCTGCTGCTCCCGAATCTATCAAGCCCTCTACGTACTTAGTAACCCCCTTCACGGTTATCAATACTGGGATGGAGAATTGCTTCTGGGAGATATTTAGAAATAAGGACACGCCTACCTGCATGGCAGCGGAGGGACCCTTCTCATCTCTCTGTGGGGGGCGAACAGGGCAATGGCTGAGTAGATTCCCTCTACAGTATAGGCAGAGCCTTTCTTGAATTGGCCTTTGACGTTCGATACACGGGAGAGGAGCATGGCCCAACTGCATGGACTCTGGAAGACTCAGACGGGATGACGGAATCATGGAAAGAGAAGGTTTCGGGTTCCTGGGTGGCAGAGTTCTTCGGCGGTTGATGGACATACGAATGTGTTGATTTAAATCCTGAAGGTCACCTCTACAGGCCAGCTCCGCCTGAAGTTCCCTGTTGAGCCCTCTTCGGTAGACGGTAAGTAAAGCAGCCTCACTCCATCCACTCCCTGCAGCCGTGGTGCGGAACTCGAGGGCATACTCGGCAGCTGAATTGCGTCCTTGTTGAAGTTTTATGAGGAGGTCTCCTATAGGACGACCGGAAGGAGAGTGATCAAAAACTCTTTGAAGAGTGTGTGGAAATGGGTCTCGGATTCGAGTTCGGTGCTGTTGGCAGTCCATATGGCAGTGGCCCAATCCAGGGCTTTGCCTGTGAGTAGAGACAACAAAATCCACCCTGCTCTTGTCATTGGCGAAGTTAGTGGGGTTGTACTCAATGTATTTGCTGCATTGCATCAGAAATCCCTGACATTTCCCAGGTGAACCATCATATTTTCCAGGCATGGATATGAATGAAGGAGGGCTATGGGTTATGATACCTGGCATCAGAGGAGTAGGGATAGGCTGGCGGAGAAGATGGCAGATTTCCTCCAGATGCTCCTCTTGCTGGGTTAGGTGCCGCTGTAGCTCTGCTGAATCCATTACATTTTTAGTGAGGTATTCTGTAATGAATACTCAGGGAGAAAAAGGTGTAGATTTACACGCAGAGTGCGGCAGTTGTTTATTTCGCCTTCACAGAAAGCAGGAATCGTGGTCACAGGCAGGCAATGGTCATACACAGGTAGGCAAACAGGCAGGTGAATCAAAACTAGGACTGAAGGCTATAACTGGTTCTCACAAACGAGCTAGGAAAAGGCTTAGTAGAGCCAATACGAACCATACCTCACAAAGGCACAAACAGAAGGAACTGAACTAAATAAGGAGTTGATGAGACCAGGTGAGTAACTAACACAGGTGAAATCAATTAACAAAAATGAAAGACAGGGCTACGTTCAAGAATACAAAGAAACAGGGCTACATTTAAGAACACAACGAAACAGAACACAAGGTTGACTAAGAAAATAAATACAGAACCTTACAGTATTATGTCATGTATTGTTTCAAGTGGACCCCAGGAAGCGTAGCTGATGCTTTTGCAGCGGCTAATGGAGATCCTAATAAATACCAAATATGGCTAATAAAGCAGCCCATATATAGCGCAGCACTTGTAGACTAGCACAGGAAAGCAGTGCCACAGACGAAAGTAGAAACAAGTGATCAAACCTGAGTTAGGTTACTTTCTATCTTTGGTATAGCATGCGAGGCTCACCCTGCTCCCTCCAACAGTCAAACAAACTGAGATTTCGAGTTTTTTTTTTCATGAAAGTAACTTGATGCTTTCCACACAAAGTAATATTGTAAAGTAACATGTTACTTTTGTTAAATGTAATGAGTAATATGTAACATATTGTTTTTACAAGTAACTAATCCCAAAGACTGGTCAGGAGTTGCTCTTGGTCCTAGATCTGAGAAGGACAAACTCCACCCCTAGATCTGAGCAGGACAAACTCCTCCCCTAGATCTGAGAAGGACAAACTCCACCCCTAGATCTGAGCAGGACAAACTCCACCCCTAGATCTGAGCAGGACAAACTCCTCCCTTAGATCTGAGCAGGACAAACTCCACCCCTAGATCTGAGCAGGACAAACTCCACCCCTAGATCTGAGCAGGACAAACTCCTCCCCTAGATCTGAGCAGGACAAACTCCTCCCCTAGATCTGAGCAGGACAAACTCCACCCCTAAATCTGAGCAGGACAAACTCCTCCCATAGATCTGAGCAGGACAAACTCCTCCCCTAGATCTGAGCAGGACAAACTCCACCCCTAAATCTGAGCAGGACAAACTCCTCCCCTAGATCTGAGCAGGACAAACTCCTCCCCTAGATCTGAGTAACAGGTCCCAGCTGCCCTCTTAGCAGGAAGGGGGATAGAAGGGTTGTTGCCATGACAACATAATGTCTTCATTGAAGATTATGTTGTGGTGGTATCTATCTCTCTCTCTGTGTGTGTGCGTGTGTGCGTGCGTGTGTGCGTGTGTGCGTGTGTGCGTGTGTGCGTGTGTGCGTGTGTGTGTGTGTGTGTGTGTGTGTGTGTGTGTGTGTGTGTGTGTGTGTGTGTGTGTGTGTGTGTGTGTGTGTGTGTGTGTGTGTGTGCGTGCGTGCGTGTGTGTCTGTGTCATTTTGGACTAGGATCAAAGCTCTCCACTTAGACTCTCACTGAGATAGAAAGAACAGGAGTAAAAAACAGAAAGCGAACAAGAGAGGAACTTAAAGACATAAAACATGAGTTCAGAAAGAGAAGGCAATTGGAATGTAACAGAGGCAGATTTGGTGAGTAGAGTTTAGAGGTAGAATGACTGAGAGATTTATCTGTTGGTCATGATGAGTGGCACTTGGTGAGAGTCCTCCCTCTACTCACCATCCATCCATCTGTGTCATTTAATGTGTGTGTCAGCCATCAGTAGACCAGACAGACTTACCCTCAGGTATTCTTCCAACCCCCAGAGCTCCCCTGGCTCACTCACCCATTCACCCATCAGACTAATGGCTTGGCTGATAGCTGGGCTCAGGCTATAGGTGCTGACATACTCTGAGCTCAGAACTCCCCGGGAAGCTCTGGTTGCACCTGCTCTTAATACACGCTTTCCTAAACACACACACTTAGAGCAGAATGAGAGCTCTGGGGGTTGGCTCCGGCTTTCAGGTCTTATGTCATCACCACCTGTCATGCACTGAGCCCTAAAACAGAACAGGAGTTTTCACCTTAGTGTTTTAATCAGTTATCATCCTGTCATGCCAGTCTGCCTCATGGCTGGATTTATTTCATTGCATTTCCCTTTACAACCGTAAACCCCCACTAGAGAAGGGGGTATAGAAGTAGGCAGCGAAGCGAGAAGGAGAGTTTGTGTCATTACGCCATTAACCAGCAATGAGACGTATCATAGAGTACGTTTTACATGCACTCTAATAATTCAATATTAAACAGATTATGGCAGTAGGCCGAGTATGGCAATAGTCATGTAAACACCTTACTCTGCTTATCTTAATCAGTGTAAGGTCAAAATCGAAGTAAGCATACAACATACAGGATTTTTAGGGAAATGTATATTAATCTGACTATCTACAATAATTGTATTATTGTGTGCATGTAACCATGCTCAGTGTGATGTGAAGTCATAAGCTGGTAAGTTGTTCCCATATAATGGGTGGTGGCGTGATGGAGGAACACAACGAGGCGTTTACCCGAGACTGAACCACTGCATTTACATCTAATTTACATAAACATCCTCCCATCCCTAAACATCTCAATAGCATAAGGAAGCCATCTATGGGAGATGTTGCTGTGAGAGAGTGAGGCGCAGGGGGGGAAAGGTTGTGTTTTATATGGGTTACACTACAGTCGAGGAGGGAAGGGTTGTGTTTTATAGGGGTTACACTACAGTCGAGAAGGGAATGGTTGTGTTTTATAGGGGTTACACTACAGTCAAGGAGGGAAGGGTTGTGTTTTATAGGGGTTAGACTACAGTCACGGAGGGAATGGTTGTGTTTTATAGGGGTTAGACTACAGTCAAGGAGGGAATGGTTGTGTTTTATAGGTGTTAGACTACAGTCGAGGAGGGAAGGGTTGTGTTTTATAGGGGTTAGACTACAGTCAAGGAGGGAAGGGTTGTGTTTTATAGGGGTTAGACTACAGTCAAGGAGGGAAGAGTTGTGTTTTATAGGGGTTAGACTACAGTCGAGGAGGGAAGGGTTGTGTTTTATAGGGGTTAGACTACAGTCGAGGAGGGAAGAGTTGTGCTTTATAGGGGTTAGACTACAGTCGAGGAGGGAAGGGTTGTGTTTTATAGGGATTAGACTACAGTCGAGGAGGGACGGGTTGTGTTTTATAGGGGTTAGACTACAGTCGAGGAGGGAAGGATTGTGTTTTATAGGGGTTAGACTACAGTTGAGGAGGGAAGTGTTGTGTTTTATAGGGGTTAGACTACAGTTGAGGAGGGAAGGGTTGTGTTTTATAGGGGTTAGACTACAGTCAAGGAGGGAAGGGTTGTGTTTTATAGGGGTTAGACTACAGTTGAGGAGGGAAGGGTTGTGTTTTATAGGGGTTAGACTACAGTCGAGGAGGGAAGGGTTGTGTTTTATAGGGGTTAGACTACAGTTGAGGAGGGAAGGGTTGTGTTTTATAGGGGTTAGACTACAGTCACGGAGGGAAGGGTTGTGTTTTATAGGGGTTAGACTACAGTCGAGGAGGGAAGGGTTGTGTTTTATAGGGGTTAGACTACAGTCGAGGAGGGAAGGGTTGTGTTTTATAGGGGTTAGACTACAGTCGAGGAGGGAAGGGTTGTGTTTTATAGGGGTTAGACTACAGTCAAGGAGAGAAGGGTTGTGTTTTATAGGGGTTAGACTACAGTCAAGGAGGGAAGGGTTGTGTTTTATAGGGGTTAGACTACAGTCGAGGAGGGAAGGGTTGTGTTTTATAGGGGTTAGACTACAGTCGAGGAGGGAAGGGTTGTGTTTTATAGGGGTTAGACTACAGTCAAGGAGGGAAGGGTTGTGTTTTATAGGGGTTAGACTACAGTCAAGGAGGGAAGGGTTGTGTTTTATAGGGGTTAGACTACAGTCAAGGAGGGAAGGGTTGTGTTTTATAGGGGTTAGACTACAGTCGAGGAGGGAAGGGTTGTGTTTTATAGGGGTTAGACTACAGTCGAGGAGGGAAGGGTTGTGTTTTATAGGGGTTAGACTAGAGTCAAGGAGGGAAGGGTTGTGTGTTATAGGGGTTAGACTACAGTCAAGGAGGGAAGGGTTGTGTTTTATAGGGGTTAGACTACAGTCAAGGAAGGAAGGGTTGTGTTTTATAGGGGTTAGACTACAGTCGAGGAGGGAAGGGTTGTGTTTTATTGGGGTTAGACTACAGTCGAGGAGGGAAGGGTTGTGTTTTATTGAGGTTAGACTACAGTCAAGGAGGAAAGGGTTGTGTTTTATAGGGGTTAGACTACAGTTGAGGGGGGAAGGGTTGTGTTTTATAGGGGTTAGACTACAGTTGAGGAGGGAAGGGTTGTGTTTTATAGGGGTTAGACTACAGTCGAGGAGGGACGGGTTGTGTTTTATAGGGGTTAGACTACAGTCGAGGAGGGAAGGGTTGTGTTTTATAGGGGTTAGACTACAGTTGAGGAGGGAAGTGTTGTGTTTTATAGGGGTTAGACTACAGTTGAGGAGGGAAGGGTTGTGTTTAATAGGGGTTAGACTACAGTTGAGGAGGGAAGGGTTGTGTTTTATAGGGGTTACACTACAGTCGAGGAGGAAAGGGTTGTGTTTTATAGGGGTTAGACTACAGTCGAGGAGGGAAGGGTTGTGTTTTATAGGGGTTAGACTACAGTCGAGGAGGGAAGGGTTGTGTTTTATAGGGGTTAGACTACAGTCAAGGAGGGAAGGGTTGTGTTTAAAAGGGGTTAGACTACAGTCAAGGAGGGAAGGGTTGTGTTTTATAGGGGTTAGACTACAGTTGAGGAGGGAAGGGTTGTGTTTTATAGGGGTTAGACTACAGTCACGGAGGGAAGGGTTGTGTTTTATAGGGGTTAGACTACAGTCGAGGAGGGAAGGGTTGTGTTTTATAGGGGTTAGACTACAGTCACGGAGGGAAGGGTTGTGTTTTATAGGGGTTAGACTACAGTTGAGGAGGGAAGGGTTGTGTTTTATAGGGGTTAGACTACAGTCAAGGAGGGAAGGGTTGTGTTTTATAGGGGTTAGACTACAGTCACGGAGTGAAGGGTTGTGTTTTATAGGGGTTAGACTACAGTCACGGAGGAAAGGGTTGTGTTTTATAGGGGTTAGACTACAGTCACGGAGGAAGGGTTGTGTTTTATAGGGGTTAGACTACAGTCACGGAGGGAAGGGTTGTGTTTTATAGGGGTTAGACTACAGTCACGGAGGGAAGGGTTGTGTTTTATAGGGGTTAGACTACAGTCAAGGAGGGAAGGGTTGTGTTTTATAGGGGTTAGACTACAGTCACGGAGGGAAAGGTTGTGTTTTATAGGGGTTAGACTACAGTCGAGGAGGGAAGGGTTGTGTTTTATAGGGGTTAGACTACAGTCGAGGAGGGAAGGGTTGTGTTTTATAGGGGTTAGACTACAGTCACAGAGGGAAGGGTTGTGTTTTATAGGGGTTAGACTACAGTCAAGGAGGGAAGGGTTGTGTTTTATAGGGGTTAGACTACAGTCAAGGAGGGAATGGTTCTGTTTTATAGGGGTTAGACTACAGTCACGGAGGGAAGGGTTGTGTTTTTTTGGGGTTAGACTACAGTCGGGGAGGGAAGGGTTGTGTTTTATAGGGGTTAGACTACAGTCAAGGAGGGAAGGGTTGTGTTTTATAGGGGTTAGACTACAGTCGAGGAGGGAAGGGTTGTGTTTTATAGGGGTTAGACTACAGTCGAGGAGGGAAGGGTTGTGTTTTATAGGGGTTAGACTACAGTCACAGAGGGAAGGGTTGTGTTTTATAGGGGTTAGACTACAGTCAAGGAGGGAAGGGTTGTGTTTTATAGGGGTTAGACTACAGTCAAGGAGCGAATGGTTGTGTTTTATAGGGGTTAGACTACAGTCACGGAGGGAAGGGTTGTGTTTTATAGGGGTTAGACTACAGTCGAGGAGGGAAGGGTTGTGTTTTATAGGGGTTAGACTACAGTCAAGGAGGGAAGGGTTGTGTTTTATAGGGGTTAGACTACAGTCAAGGAGGGAAAAGTTGTGTTTTATAGGGGTTAGACTACAGTCAAGGAGGGAAGAGTTGTGTTTTATAGGGGTTAGACTACAGTCGAGGAGGGAAGGGTTGTGTTTTATAGGGGTTAGACTACAGTCGAGGAGGGAAGAGTTGTGCTTTATAGGGGTTAGACTACAGTTGAGGAGGGAAGGGTTGTGTTTTATTGGGGTTAGACTACAGTCAAGGAGGGAAGAGTTGTGTTTTATAGGGGTTAGACTACAGTCGAGGAGGGAAGGGTTGTGTTTTATAGGGGTTAGACTACAGTCGAGGAGGGAAGAGTTGTGCTTTATAGGGGTTAGACTACAGTCGAGGAGGGAAGGGTTGTGTTTTATAGGGATTAGACTACAGTCGAGGAGGGACGGGTTGTGTTTTATAGGGGTTAGACTACAGTCGAGGAGGGAAGGATTGTGTTTTATAGGGGTTAGACTACAGTTGAGGAGGGAAGTGTTGTGTTTTATAGGGGTTAGACTACAGTTGAGGAGGGAAGGGTTGTGTTTTATAGGGGTTAGACTACAGTCAAGGAGGGAAGGGTTGTGTTTTATAGGGTTAGACTACAGTTGAGGAGGGAAGGGTTGTGTTTTATAGGGGTTAGACTACAGTCGAGGAGGGAAGGGTTGTGTTTTATAGGGGTTAGACTACAGTTGAGGAGGGAAGGGTTGTGTTTTATAGGGGTTAGACTACAGTCACGGAGGGAAGGGTTGTGTTTTATAGGGGTTAGACTACAGTCGAGGAGGGAAGGGTTGTGTTTTATAGGGGTTAGACTACAGTCGAGGAGGGAAGGGTTGTGTTTTATAGGGGTTAGACTACAGTCGAGGAGGGAAGGGTTGTGTTTTATAGGGGTTAGACTACAGTCAAGGAGAGAAGGGTTGTGTTTTATAGGGGTTAGACTACAGTCAAGGAGGGAAGGGTTGTGTTTTATAGGGGTTAGACTACAGTCGAGGAGGGAAGGGTTGTGTTTTATAGGGGTTAGACTACAGTCGAGGAGGGAAGGGTTGTGTTTTATAGGGGTTAGACTACAGTCAAGGAGGGAAGGGTTGTGTTTTATAGGGGTTAGACTACAGTCAAGGAGGGAAGGGTTGTGTTTTATAGGGGTTAGACTACAGTCAAGGAGGGAAGGGTTGTGTTTTATAGGGGTTAGACTACAGTCGAGGAGGGAAGGGTTGTGTTTTATAGGGGTTAGACTACAGTCGAGGAGGGAAGGGTTGTGTTTTATAGGGGTTAGACTAGAGTCAAGGAGGGAAGGGTTGTGTGTTATAGGGGTTAGACTACAGTCAAGGAGGGAAGGGTTGTGTTTTATAGGGGTTAGACTACAGTCAAGGAAGGATGGGTTGTGTTTTATAGGGGTTAGACTACAGTCGAGGAGGGAAGGGTTGTGTTTATTGGGGTTAGACTACAGTCGAGGAGGGAAGGGTTGTGTTTTATTGAGGTTAGACTACAGTCAAGGAGGAAAGGGTTGTGTTTTATAGGGGTTAGACTACAGTTGAGGGGGGAAGGGTTGTGTTTTATAGGGGTTAGACTACAGTTGAGGAGGGAAGGGTTGTGTTTTATAGGGGTTAGACTACAGTCGAGGAGGGACGGGTTGTGTTTTATAGGGGTTAGACTACAGTCGAGGAGGGAAGGGTTGTGTTTTATAGGGGTTAGACTACAGTTGAGGAGGGAAGTGTTGTGTTTTATAGGGGTTAGACTACAGTTGAGGAGGGAAGGGTTGTGTTTAATAGGGGTTAGACTACAGTTGAGGAGGGAAGGGTTGTGTTTTATAGGGGTTACACTACAGTCGAGGAGGAAAGGGTTGTGTTTTATAGGGGTTAGACTACAGTCGAGGAGGGAAGGGTTGTGTTTTATAGGGGTTAGACTACAGTCGAGGAGGGAAGGGTTGTGTTTTATAGGGGTTAGACTACAGTCAAGGAGGGAAGGGTTGTGTTTAATAGGGGTTAGACTACAGTCAAGGAGGGAAGGGTTGTGTTTTATAGGGGTTAGACTACAGTTGAGGAGGGAAGGGTTGTGTTTTATAGGGGTTAGACTACAGTCACGGAGGGAAGGGTTGTGTTTTATAGGGGTTAGACTACAGTCGAGGAGGGAAGGGTTGTGTTTTATAGGGGTTAGACTACAGTCACGGAGGGAAGGGTTGTGTTTTATAGGGGTTAGACTACAGTTGAGGAGGGAAGGGTTGTGTTTTATAGGGGTTAGACTACAGTCAAGGAGGGAAGGGTTGTGTTTTATAGGGGTTAGACTACAGTCACGGAGTGAAGGGTTGTGTTTTATAGGGGTTAGACTACAGTCACGGAGGAAAGGTTGTGTTTTATAGGGGTTAGACTACAGTCACGGAGGGAAGGGTTGTGTTTTATAGGGGTTAGACTACAGTCACGGAGGGAAGGGTTGTGTTTTATAGGGGTTAGACTACAGTCACGGAGGGAAGGGTTGTGTTTTATAGGGGTTAGACTACAGTCAAGGAGGGAAGGGTTGTGTTTTATAGGGGTTAGACTACAGTCACGGAGGGAAAGGTTGTGTTTTATAGGGGTTAGACTACAGTCGAGGAGGGAAGGGTTGTGTTTTATAGGGGTTAGACTACAGTCGAGGAGGGAAGGGTTGTGTTTTATAGGGGTTAGACTACAGTCACAGAGGGAAGGGTTGTGTTTTATAGGGGTTAGACTACAGTCAAGGAGGGAAGGGTTGTGTTTTATAGGGGTTAGACTACAGTCAAGGAGGGAATGGTTCTGTTTTATAGGGGTTAGACTACAGTCACGGAGGGAAGGGTTGTGTTTTTTTTGGGGTTAGACTACAGTCGGGGAGGGAAGGGTTGTGTTTTATAGGGTTAGACTACAGTCAAGGAGGGAAGGGTTGTGTTTTATAGGGGTTAGACTACAGTCGAGGAGGGAAGGGTTGTGTTTTATAGGGGTTAGACTACAGTCGAGGAGGGAAGGGTTGTGTTTTATAGGGGTTAGACTACAGTCACAGAGGGAAGGGTTGTGTTTTATAGGGGTTAGACTACAGTCAAGGAGGGAAGGGTTGTGTTTTATAGGGGTTAGACTACAGTCAAGGAGGGAATGGTTGTGTTTTATAGGGGTTAGACTACAGTCACGGAGGGAAGGGTTGTGTTTTATAGGGGTTAGACTACAGTCGAGGAGGGAAGGGTTGTGTTTTATAGGGGTTAGACTACAGTCAAGGAGGGAAGGGTTGTGTTTTATAGGGGTTAGACTACAGTCACGGAGGGAAGGGTTGTGTTTTATAGGGTTAGACTACAGTCAAGGAGGGAAGGGTTGTGTTTTATAGGGGTTAGACTACAGTCACGGAGGGAAGGTTTGTGTTTTATAGGGTTTAGACTACAGTCACGGAGGGAAGGGTTGTGTTTTATAGGGGTTAGACTACAGTCAAGGAGGGAAGGGTTGTGTTTTATAGGGGTTAGACTACAGTCGCAGGAGGAAGGGTTGTGTTTTATAGGGGTTAGACTACAGTCAAGGAGGGAAGGGTTGTGTTTTATAGGGTTAGACTACAGTCAGGAGGAAGGGTTGTGTTTATAGGGGGTAGAACTACAGTAACGGAGGGAAAGGTTGTGTTTTATAGGGGTTAGACTAAGTCGAGGAGGGAAGGGTTGTGTTTTATAGGGTTAGACTACAGTCAAGGAGGGAAGGGTTGTGTTTTATAGGGGTTAGACTACAGTCACAGGAGGGAAGGGTTGTGTTTATAGGGGTTAGACTACAGTCACGGAGGGAAGGGTTGTGTTTTATAGGGGTTAGACTACAGTCGAGGAGGGAAGGGTTGTGTTTTATAGGGGTTAGACTACAGTCACGGAGGAAGGTTTGTGTTTTATAGGGTTAGACTACAGTCAAGGAGGGAAGGGTTGTGTTTTATAGGGGTTAGACTATAGTCACGGAGGGAAGGTTGTGTTTTATAGGGGTTAGACTACAGTCACGGAGGAAAGGGTTGTGTTTTATAGGGTTAGACTACAGTCCGGAGGGAAGGGTTGTGTTTTATAGGGGTTAGACTACAGTCACGGAGGGAAGGGTTGTGTTTTATAGGGGTTAGACTACAGTCACGGAGGGAAGGGTTGTGTTTTATAGGGGTTAGACTACAGTCAAGGAGGGAAGGGTTGTGTTTTATAGGGTTAGACTACAGTCAGGAGGGAAAGGTTGTGTTTTATAGGGGTTAGACTACAGTCGAGGAGGGAAGGGTTGTGTTTTTATAGGGGTTAGACTACAGTCGAGGAGGGAAGGGTTGTGTTTTATAGGGGTTAGACTACAGTCACAGAGGGAAGGGTTGTGTTTTATAGGGGTTAGACTACAGTCAAGGAGGGAAGGGTTGTGTTTTATAGGGGTTAGACTACAGTCGAGGCAGCCAGTGTCCTCTCCTCTCTTCTCTGGGGGGGTGAAGAGTCTGTTTGCATTGGCTTTACAGTTCTGTACCACATCATACGCGTCTATTGACTGTGTGTCCATGTAGGGAATGGTACTGTGTAGTGTATGGGATGCAGTGTCAGTTATTGATTTGGACCTGAAGATTTCACCATGAATCCCCTCTATGCTCCATCATTGAAAAGAAACA